>NC_142809.1:27129103-27272309 GCF_049724085.1 Artemia sp. Qi Xiang Cuo
AAAAGGGCAGCTGAAGAGAGAATAGAAGGGGCACTAGTTGCTCTCTGGCCACTTTTTATCGTTCTCCCCAACATACCCTATAAGTTTGAACTTAACACCCCCAGCTGTTGATATATTGTAGAATCTCCTTTTTTATACACTGGATGTACATAGTATCTTTTGATTTAGTTTAATATGCCCTTAAATATTCCCCAAGGTTTCACCTTAATACTACTATTAAGCTTTCCAAACACACCCAGAGTTAATCGTCCTACCTTTTTCTAATTATTAATTAAAAAAAAACTTTCCGAAAAATAAGTTTTTCAAAGAAAAGTAAAGGCCATTTTAAACTTAAGCTCAGCAGATACAAATACCTTTTAAAATTCAAACCCGAAACGACTAAAACGACCAGTTCAACATTTTGAACTGATGAGCTTTCAGCAATTAATATCATTATACATCAAATATTCAGTTTAATTTATTAGCTCTTTTTAAAGTTGTTAAAGACTATAAATGGCACTAGGACTTACAATTTCTAATCGAAAGATTCCCTCCGAACTTTATACGACAAGCTCTTCCATATGAAGCACCTCTGGAAAATAAAAATAATAATACATTGAAGCCTAACTTCTCTTTAGTATAGGAAGGGCCATAGCGTTGCCTCTGAAATAGAAAAGGGTTCTGTAGAAGCTCTTCTGTTTTGTACATGTTCGTTCGAATTTGTGTTACAATAAATTCCATTTAATTTGAAACCATTAACAAAATAGGGAAAATATTACTATTTCAAGTGTCCCAGGCTCTGATGCTCTTTTCTTCATTTTCGAAAAAAAAATCATGGGAATTTTTGTTTTAGACACGACAATAAAGGTATATCCTGTGTCACTCTAAACTTCAAAATAATTCCAATTTTGAAAATGGAGTAGAGCAATTTAAGAATGAACCCACGAAAATAATTTTGATTAATCTTTCTAATGAAGGTGGAATAGAACCCTATACTGTCCCAGTGCCATCGATAGCTTCAGTCAGGGATGTAAGCAAGGGGATGATAAACTCAGGGACCGAGACAACCAAAATCACGGCATTTTTACAATCTGTCCATAATCTCAAATAACTTTCATTCCATTCAGCCTTCCTTTGCTGTTTTTATGATTTTAGCTTCCTCTTTTCCCCCGCTTAAAGAACTCAGTGAACGCTCCTCAGTCCACGAAGCATGAAGAAATGACTAAATTTTTTGCGCTTGCATGAACAGCATGGTACACAACATGAGCCAATATTTCTGAAGCTAAAGTCGTAGTAAATTCACAGTTCTTCCAATCACATAATAAGTCTAAATAACAAAGATTTTCGGCTAAAATCAATGGTATTTCTAACTAGCGTGTCAAAACAATCACAATGCTTCAAAACAATACATCAAATCAAAATTTCACGAGATGTTTCTTTGCATTAAACAAAGAAGACCTCATTGGACATTCAGGCTAAAGGAACTTATATATTTTCTTCTACTTTTAGCTGTATTAAATAGTATGATATATAATTAAAAAGGCATTCTATCAAACAGTTCATGGTAATGAATTGTAAGTAAGAAGCGAAACGGATCAGTAGAAACCAAAACTCTAAATAACGAAATTTTGATGTCAATACATATGTCAAAAGAATTGGCTTATTATGCTGATTCCAAATATATAAGATTCATTAAGTTTAGTGTTACCCACAAAAAACTACGAGCATAAGAAAATTGGCCTGATTTTCGAAAAAAAGGAAAACACACCCAAAAGGCCAAAGAATCCTAATTAAAATCTTACCACTAGAATCAGCTAACCAAAGGACCCTATTGTAGAGGTTTCAAGCTCTTATCAGCAAAAATCTGAAATTTTGTATTTTTTGTCAGACGAAAGATCACGGATGCGTGTTTATTTGTTGTTTTTTTTTTAGAAGTTTTCGTATCGAACCGATTGTCCTAGAACATCGGGAGAGGGCTCATTTGAATGAAAATTAACAGTTACAATGGCCTTTGTAAGTGAAAAAATTGGAGGACACCTAGCCCCCCTCCCGCAGCCCTTTTTCCCCCAAAATCGTTCGATTGCAATTCGTCGCCTGAAAGCGGTTTTGCCGAAAATAACAATTTTTGGCGAAACTGAGTTACAAACGCCATCTTGTGTAAACAAAATCTCCTTTCGAATGGTCTAATTGACATTGCTGTAAGACGTCTCTAACTGCCTGTATTTTGCAGTTCTCCTTTGCCGAATCGCATATTTTTCGATTTCTTTAAAGCGGTTTTGCCGAATCGCATACGGTATTATAGCATGGTCCGTTTTGCCGAAAGTTGCTGATTTTGCTGAACGCGACCTTGGAGAAGAAGAAGACGATCTTTCTTATCTTGATGAACAAGATATAATTATGAGGCCCAAGAGATTGAAAATGTCGATTTCCCCAGATATTTTTGAAACACACAGGTAAGAATTAGATATTTTGAGACAGAAGTATGTATAGCAGCATTAATTGGAGTTTGCTTCAACAGTTCTAAAGGAGGTGCTAATGAAGGTTCATGGGCAGAAAACAGTCTAGAACACTAATCTGTTTCCTACTTGGGGAGCTAGTCCTGATTCAGCTGGCAAACATCTTCCTGAATGGGATGTTCATGTCAATATTGCATTCATGAGTCTTCCTAATTCTGATGAACACCCCAGATAGGCACTGTGATCCTAAATGTATTAAACCTAGGCAGGGGTTAAAGACTTCTTTTTTATACTGGTTTACCACAGGAAACTGTTATTGCAAGTGGCTCCCTAAAAATAAGATTGAATAGAAAATAGAACTTATTGTTTTTTCATGCTTCCGGTTAAAGAAAACTTTGGGGAGCCACTCGCAATAACAATTTCCTGTGGTAAACCAGTATAAAAAAGAAGTCACAAACCCCCATCATGGTTTAATGCATTTTGGATCACAATGCCTATCTGGGGTGTTCATCAGAGTTAGGAAGACACATGAATGCAATATTGACAGGAACATCCCATTTAGGAAGATGTTTGCCAGCTGAATCAGGACTAGCTCCCCAAGTAGGAAACTCATTAGTGTTCTAGACTGGCAGAAAAAGCTGGGTCTAATATTTCAATCAAGGAAACAGATGAGGTGGGTGCTCTTTGACCGATCTTTGCTTAGGCTATTGAAAGGGTGCGGAACTAGTTTTTGTTACTAAAGTCATTCTTTGAAAATTTTCCAGTAACATGGATTAACATAAAGCTTACTTTTTTAGCCCCGAATATTTGTCTTCAAATGAAGATTTTGACCAGACGTATTTCCCGCAAGTGGAAAGTGATTCAGAATCTCCACCCAGTAAGGGATCTTCATCAGAAGTCGAAAGTACTGCACTCTGCGAAGATGCTGGCCAGTCCAGCTCTCCTACTACTCGGACAAGTAATAGAACAGAAAGTGAACCAGAGGCTACCAGAGAAATCAGTGAAACAGCTTCTGCTAGCATGTCTCCAACCACAGAAGGAAATGATGGTACAGAAACGAGAAATAATGCATCCAAAAAAGTCAGAAAGAGGTTAGATAACAAGGAAAAGTGGGTAAAAAATCAGATAAAGAATGCAGTAAACTCTGGAAATGTTTATCTGAACCCTGTTACCAAAAAAGTACATGGAAAGGAGAAGCAAGTGAAACCCTTTAATTGCCCTCATTCGTGTCCTTTCAGATGTTTTGAACATTTCTCGGAGACTGATCGTCAAATTGTGTTTAAAAACTTTTGGGCATTGTCAAAAGATTCCAAAAGGATGTACTATTTGAAAACGACAAAACCTTTACCTTAAAAAAGGAACAAAAAAAGAGAGACTCGGCGGAAGCATACATTCCACTATTACCTGTCAGTTCATAAGAAAACTGTGGAGGTCTGCAAAGGATTTTATTTTGCTACCCTAGACATCGATGATAAGCGGATACATTATGCCCATAAGTTATCGAGTGGTAGAGTACCTCCTGTTAGTGTACCACAGAATCCTGTGAATAAAAGTAAAGAAGAGGATCTCGCATACATAAGAAAGCACATTGAAAGCTTGCCAACCATTGAATCTCATTACTGTCGTGCCAAAACCAACAGAAAGTTCCTCGACCCTTCACTCAATATAAGCAAAATGCATTCATTGTATGAAAGTAAGTGTGTGGAAGATGGTAAGTTGCCTCTCAAGGAACACATGTACAGAAAAGATTTCAATTGTGAATTTAATCTTGCATTTCATGTGCCTAAAACTGACAGATGCGATGTTTGTGAAGAAAAAAAGGTGGCTGAACAAAATGGTACTGAATTATCTGAGGAGGTCAAAACCTCTCAAGCAAAACATGTGAAAGGAAAACTAGAAAGCAAAGAAGAAAGAGATAAGGACAGGCCTTCGGATGACCCCGTATTGTGTTTTGATATGGAAAACGTTTTTTCTTTGCCAAAGGGGGATGTTTCATCCTTTTTTTACAAAAGGAAGATCACTTGCTTTAACTTAACTGCTATTCTTACCTTTCGCAGACAGACAGGAGAGCTAATCAAGAAAGTTTATTGTTGTTTGTGGTCAGAATGTCTTGCTGGTAGAAGTGGAAATGATATTGTCAATGGTCTTCGTGCTATCCTTGATAAGGTTTTTACGACCTATCCTGCCATCAGAAAGTTGGTTACATGGTCAGATTCATGTGTGCCTCAAAATCGTAATCAAATAATGAGCTACATGATGCAAGACACCCTGAAGAAGCATTCACACGTCCAGAGTATAACGATGAAGTATTCTGAGCCTGGCCACTCCACGATTCAGGAGGTCAATGCTGTTCACAGCTTCATTGAGAGGTCTTTGAAGCACAAGGAAGTCTTTTCGCTTCTAGACTTGACAAATAAAAACATTTGATTGTTCGGCCCCGTGGCCCGTTTGTCATTATTCAAATGACCAAGCAGCAGTTTTTTCATTACGCCAAAACGTCCAAATGCTATAAGTATAGCTTAGTGCCATTTTCAAAGGTGAAGTTGCTAGAGTTTAAGCAAAGACTATGCAAAGGGTGTTCTAAAAAACGTCGTTTGTGGATACTATTCCTTCTATAGCGCTGATTGCAACATATGCTAGGCCAATGAGGCCCAATGTGTAAACAGTGAATATTGTGGAAAGGTTGCTGCCTCCTATACTTTCTTGTGCAGTAGTTGAGTTGTCAACAGCAAAAACAAAAAAAAAAGTAGAACCGCTTTACCTTTTCATACCAGCAGAAGATGTGGCATATTTGACAAGTCTTATTAGAAGTTGAGGTACCTAGCACTTCAGCTGAAATCACAGCGTGTCCTGAAGCGGCCTCTGCCGTTAATACTCCGAAGGTTAAAACCAGAAATTCGAAGAAGCGTGTTGCTTAGTGAGAACTCCCACTGATCTTTCGTTACATTTTATTGTAAAACTCCCAGTTAATTGTCGAAATTAAAATTTGTCTATCAGATGAAATATGTTTTGCCAAAAGTCGCATTTCTAATTCATGCTGAGCCGATTCTGTTTTGCCATATCTTACCTATGTTCCGAAATTTTCAGGCTGTTTTGCCGAAACTGATATTCATTCTGTTTTATCTCAGGAAAGGCTCACCTTAGACCAATAGAAATAAGCACTACGATATAAGCGATTTTTCTTCTTAATTTTGAAACAAAAATCAACGCTCTAGCTATTGCCGATTCTGAGATACAAATGTCAAAATTTTCAAACTCATTTTTCTCCCGTTTTTGGAAAAACAGATTCGGCAAAACCGCTATCAGGCGACGAATTATACGATATCCATTTCGTTCAGCATACTTGAAAAGTTCCAAAACTATCTTTAAAGATAACATGACCCCCCCCGCAACCCCTGGGGATGGGTCTTTAAGTTATAACATTTGCCCATTGTTTATGTATAGTATTTCTTACTGGAAAGTGTACAGATATTTGGAGGAGGGATTTGGGGCTTGAGGTGGGTTTGTATGGCTATAATTTTCCGCGCGGAAGGAAATTTCCGGCGGTGAACTTTCCAGGAGAAATTTTAGACTCGGGGATTTGATACAATTCCTATATGGGATTCTTTATATTTGTCTTACTTTCTCTTTGCCGACTCAATTTTACATGTGGGGATGTTCCAGGGGAAATTTTCAACGTGTTTGGATTTCCAGGAAACAATTTCCAAGGAAGGAAATTTCCGGAGTGACTGGAAAAACGATTAGAACTTAAAGTGTTGTTCAAATGAAAGTATGCTAAGGACACTTTTTCAGGCTGAATCTTCTTATTAGTTTTACTTTTTTTGGCTAAATAGCTTTTTTGAAATTTTGTCCTGACGTAACTTACGAATTAGCTTACGTAACAACCTTCTATATTCGTATTTTTTATTAAGTATATTAGGGAGTTCGCCCCCTAGTCAATACCTCACTCTTTACGCTTAAGTTCGAATTTTGTTCGAATCACAAACCCGTGAATCACAAAGGCAGGTTATTTAGAATAGATAGCTCTTTTGAAAGTACTAAAAAAAAAACTTTAGCGTAAAGACCGAGGTCTTGACTAGGGGGCGAACTCACTCATATACGTAATAGTTTCTGCTCGTTTCAAGTTTTAATGTTGCTCCTAACTTTCAGTTGAAAAAACTTGTTTTTTTTTATTTAATTTCTGATCGTTTCTCAAATAATGCTGAGAAATCCAGCGCCCCCTTCATAGAAACGTCCCTTCCCCCAAGAAAACATCCTCCAAGGAAAGATCCTCCCCCACAACCCCCTACACCCCCCCCCTCTCTACCCCACCACCATATATGGTTCATATGGAAGGGATTCTCGTAAAAACTTCGGAGAGGACTTATTTCATTGGAAATTTTTGGTTCACTTTTTAAGTCAAAAGAGCAACAGAGGGCAACTAGCCTCCCCCCCCCCCATCCACGCCCTATTTTCCTCAAACCCATCCGATAAGAACTTTGCGAGAGCCATTTTTTAAAATGCTTCAAAGATCATTTATCAAAAACTCCGGGGTCGACACAACCCCTCAGAGCCCGAGGGTAGGCGTTGTAAGTTATGCCCTGGGGGAATATATGGTTTTTATGGAAAGGATGCTCGTAAAAACTTCTGAAAGGGCTCATTTGATTGGAAATTGAGAGTTCTAGTTCAGTTTTTGAGAGTCAAAAGAGAATGGACGGCAACAAGCCCCCTCCCATTTTCTTTTTCCCCAAATACATCTGATAAAAATTTTGAGAGATTCATTTTGCTAAAAATAGTTCAAAAGTCAGCTAACAAGAACTCAGGCGTCTACACAGCCCCCGAGGGCCAGAGGGCAGGCGTTGTCAGTTATGCCCTGGGGACATGTATGGTTTTTTTTAAAGGGATGCTCGTATAAATTTCAGAAAGGCTCATTTGATTGGAAATTGAAAGTTCGATTTCACTTTTTAGGAGTCAAAAGAGATCCGAGGGCAACTAGCCCCCTCCCATCCCACACCTTTTTCCACACTCATCCGATGAAAATTTTGAGATAGCCATTTTGTTAAAAATAGTTCGAAGGTCAGATAAGAAAAACTCCGGTGTCGATACAACCCCCAAGGGCCCGGGGGCATGCGTTCTAAGTTAAACCATGAGAGGATGTATATGCTCGGATAAACTGCATAGATGGCTCATTTGATTGGAAATTAAAAGTTCTAGTTCACTTTTTAAGAGTCAAGAGATCGGAGGGCTAGCCATTCCCCCCTCCCCCACGACCTTTTTCCCCCAAAATCATCTGCTACAAATTTTGAGATAGCCATTTTTTTTTAAATAGTTAAAACATTAGATTAAAAAAAATCCGGTGTCGACACAGCCTCCCAGAGCCCAAAGGGTAGGCACTGTAAGTGTTGTACTGGGGGTGTATATGGTTCTTACTGAAAGGGATACTCGTATAAACTTCAGAGAGGGCTCATTTGATTGAAAATTGAAAGTTCTAGTTCACTTTTTAATTGTCAAAAGATGTCCGAGGGCACCTAGCCCCCCCTCCACACACACTCTTTTTTCCCCAAACCCATCCGATAAAAATTTTCAGATAGCCATTTCGTTAAACAGTTCAAAGGTCAGAGAAGAAAAACTCCTGTGTCACGCAAGCAAGTCTTGTTTGTAGTTAATAGCAGTCCATCGACTTTGAAGACAGGCCATTGGCTATGCATCTTTCAAACAGCGAAGAAAATTGAATTTTTTTATCCTCTTGGCTTATCGTATAAATTCTACACTCCATACATCAGCAACTTTATTGAAAGCAGTGGGAAAACTACTATTCAAAATCAACGAAGAGTACAGGATTTAACGACTAAGACATGTGGCTTTCATGTTCTACTCTTTTTCATGTTCAGATGTCGTGACTATACTGATAAGCAGTCTCTCGGCAGTTACTTAGAATTTCCTCGATTGAACAACATTCTGGTGGAAAATATACGTACAACCAGGTTTAATATTGATTTTCGCACCCTAATAATAAATTGTTCTAAAAATGTTTATGAAATTGTTTATTAATAAATGAAAAATGTATGTACATAATAAAAACGACTTTTCTACTCTTTAGATTTCATCTTCTATTAGGTATTTGTCGACAACAACTAATGTAGGTAGATTATTTGAATTCACAGTATACTGATCCTGATGTACTGCAATGTCAGGCTCACATTTTCTACAATAGATTGTAACTTCACTCTTGTCATATCTCTATGTATAGTCAATGATACTACTATCATTCATTCTATAGAATTCACATGTATCAATTTGCTTATTTGAAGTAATGTCACAAATAGTGTCCTCAAGTGGCGAATCACATTCCGTCACAGCTAAATAAAAACCAGTGGGCTTATAATCGTAGTAGTCATTGTCTTCACGACGATGACGTAGAAACCATATTCTTTTGTTGTTCTAACAGTTGAATCGCTGACCCGGTTCCTCCTCCCAGAACAATCTAAAACCATGACGATACCAATCTCGTAGCAATAAACTATAATCACGTTTAGGATTCTTTCCAATCATACCAGGATATGTAATCTCTCACTGATTACATTTATCATTGTGACAATCGGAGCATAGGTGCCCTCTAGGATGAGAGTCACACACCTCTTCAAGATCAGGAATTACAATCTTTAATTTGTACAGCATATCCTCTATGTAATATACACGGGTTGCATAATCTACACTTTTCATCATACTCATCAATCATTGTGCAATTCTCACATGATGACCAGCGGCCCAGTGTGTACATACATAGTGGGCATGTATGGAACATTTTTTCATGTGTTGACACTCTCACTGCCACAATGAAACTGAGCTACCAACAAAAAAAAATAAACTGGGATAGAGAGAGAGGATTAAATACCTCCGTTGTCTCTGATTGGCCCCCTAAAAAACGGATGTCGGCTCAAAAACAGTTTGGTTGAAAAACATGGAGTTGAAACATACTTTCGTGGGGGATCCCCGCTCATACTGCTCGCTTTTTTTTACAATGTTTAGGAGCCGAAGGAGAATCCCCGCTCGTTTGGAAAGGTACCAACGGGGCATAAGCAAATAGCACATAGTTTCATAACGTGTTTAATCACGTGTAGAGGTCCCATAGAATAACAATGGAAGGAACATAGCGCTATAGAATAGCATGGGAGGGAACATAAGCCCTTAGAATAGCATAGGAAGGAACATAGTGCTATAGAATAGCATGGGAGGGAACATAAATCCTTAGAATAGCATGGGAGGGAACATAAACCCTTATAATAGCTTAGGAAGGAACATAGCGCTATAGAATAGCATGGGAGGAACATAAGCCCTTAGAATAGCATGGGAGGGAATATAAACCCCTATAATAGCAGAGGAGGGAACATAAACCCTTAGAATAGCATGGGGAGGGAACATAAACCCTTAGAATAGCATAGGAAGGAACATAAACCCTTAGAATAGCAAGGCAGAAACGTAAACCCTTATAATAGCATAGGAAGGAACATAAACCCTTAGAATAGCAGAGGGAGGAACATAATCCACCCAAATCCATAGGTACATGCTCTGGAAAGACGCCAAGGAACATAAGGCAAGCAAATCCATAAGTACATGCTCTGGAAGTGTTTTTCCTATACGTTTAAGCAAATAGCATGAGAATTCCTAGGGGCTCGATAGAAATGGAACATAGGACTCTACTGTTGGCAACCCTGGCAATGTGTTCCTTTGTTCATTCTATTAACGAGAGGCAAACTATCCATATGGCTAGAACAAAACAAACTGCGAGAAAATCAACAGGCGGAAAGGCACCTAGAAAGCAGCTTGCGACCAAGGCAGCACGTAAGTCGGCTCCTGCTACTGGTGGGGTAAAAAAACCGCACAGATACAGGCCCGGAACTGTAGCCCAGAGAAAAAGGCTTCTCTCAATACAGATGCAAGTAAACTTAAGCCGAACCGTGCCCGGTGTGTTGCGTTTTCGAGAGATTTCTCATTCGTTTTACAATTTATTGTTTTACACGAGATCGGCAGGTATGACACACACCTAAGACACCAAAGTTACTTAAGGCGTAATGTTTGAGGATACCAACTTGCGTGCCATTCACACCAAGAGGGTGACCATCATGCCAAAGGATATTCAACTCGCCCGTCGTATCCGTGGTGAGAGAGCTTAAGGACCCGAAGTAGCAGCAACTTCTTCCGACCCTACGGAACTGTGTAGTGCCACTAGAATTCTTAAAACCACAAGCGACATAGCTCTAAACAGGCCTAGTGTTCATTGGGGGAAATTATAGGTATGATTCAAGGGGTACAATAATAAAAAAAGGCCGAAATTAATCAGATATACATGAAATTATTTTAAAAATGAGTCATAGATTTTGCTTGGCATTCAACAAGATCCAAACCATCTAAAAGTAAACACACAAAAGCTAATTTAGGCTAGCCTAAGAAATCCAAAAATACTCAAGAAAATGAACAAGTCCCAACGGGGGCCACGGGCCTATAAAAATATTTTCTATGGTTTTCGATGGAATGTCGTGAAAAAGCCGAGGCCCCCTTTTCTATTCTCTTCAAATATTCGTCAATAGATATTATTTTCTATACAAGCCAATTAGGACCTGCCTCCGAAACAGGAGATTTCGAAAATTGAAGTTTTGTTTTTTTATGGTTTAGTAGGGGTTCTTGTTTACCCGAGATTTCGCAAATTAAGGCCAAGAGCAATGACAGCAATTTGAGAGCAGAGCATTTAAAATAAGGTGGTAGCCGTTAAAAGAGCTGTTTGGGAGGGCCCGGCTGATTGGGCGGTAATAGACGGGGAAAATCCCTTAGAGCTTGTGTATTTTGTTACAGCTTTAGTGCCTTCACTAACAGCGTGCTTGGCAAGGTCCCCGGCGATAATGTTCATAAGTGCATTTAAAACCTCTCTACTATGGATTGTGGCACTAGTTGTTGAGATAGCGTGTCATGTGTAGGTCGCTTCACGCCACTTAATGTGCTTGCTTTCAAAGCTAGACATGATGCTACGTGCTTTTAGCTCCCCACCGGGGTCAGAGTGACCTAGCTTGAGAACTTTGTAAATGTAAATCCTTTTCTTATCAGTTTTAGTGATGTTTTTTGACGCCTTACCAGCTTTCTTTGCTGCTTTTCCTGAAGTTTTTGGAGCCATGTTAAATGAAGCCTTGACTAAATCCAATTATCAAATAAATAGCGTTTACAAGTTACGACCTGCTTTTATACAAGCTACAGTTCGCGCACAATTTTTTTGTCAGAGGAACTGAGTTCGCCGGCTGGAGTATAAATTGTTTGCGCTGTAGCTATTCAATAACCGACATAATTTTAAATTTGTTCGTGATTAGAGTCCAAGCGAATTTCGTATCCTAGAAGCCATGTCAGGAAGAGGAAAGGGTGGAAAAGTGTAGGGAAAGTCAAAGTCCCTTTCAAGCAGTGCAGGACTCCAAGTCCCAGTGGGAAGGATATACAGTCTTCTGAGAAAGGGCAACTATGCGGAGTGAGTTGGCGCAGAAGCACCAGTTTACCTTACAGCAGTGATGGAGTATTTGGCTGCCGAGGTCCTTGAACTTGCTGGTAATGCTGCACGAGACAACAAAAAAACTTGTATCATTCCTCGTCACCTTCAGCTGGCCATTAGAAATGACGAAGAACTGAACAAGCTCCTGTCGGGGGTTACCATTGACAAAGGAGGCATTTTGCCCAACATTCAAGCAGTCTTTCTACCCAAGAAGACTAAAAAAGCGGCAAAGGCTTAAGTGAATCTAACTTTGGCCCTAGGCCCTACCCCAAATTAACCAACAGCCCTTTTAAGGGCTACAAATTAATTGAATGACACTTTAGCATGTGACCACGTGGGAAGGACAAAGCTATAAGATTAAGGAAACGGAATGTAAAAAGGGGGGCTTTCACATTTATCTAGTAACAAAGCGTAAGAATTTACTGGTAGCGAGGGAGGTATTTTCCTTAAAAATCGACTTATGAAAAGTATGTTGCATATAAGATATAATAAATAATTTGTTAACACACTAAAAAAATTACACAAGGACCGATATAAAGAATCTATTATATAAGGACCGATATTAGGAATCGGTCTGGTTAATTATAAATGGGGGTTATCTAAGTTTCATCAGTATCATGGCTGTAGAGATGGCTGAAATCTAGTAAAGAGTAGACCATGGCGCACATTGAGTTTAGTTTGATGCCTCATTCTCTGTTGCTCGTCCCTTACTATTCCAAATAAGAAAAAGCCACAGGCTTTTTCCTGTTTACATTAAGTCTTAAGAGTATAAGCCGATCTTAAATTGTCCAGTCTTAAATAAAACACAGGATATGATGAAAGATCTTTACTTAAAAATTTGTGCAGATAAAAAAATAACTTATTCTTGTTAAATAAAGGCAGGATACTTCGCTCTCAGGGGCACCAATTAGGGGGGGCAGGGGGGGCCATGCCCCCCTAGACTTTGAAAATTACCTTCTTATTTATATTTCACAGCTATTTTCTATTTTAGCTATGTGCTATATTAAACCAGCAACTGGTCCAATAAATACAACCAACAAACTGGTGCCCTAATTATATAATCTTGTTTTGAAATGTCTAAGAGCGAGCGCGTCTACACTATTTTATTTCTGAGTAGGGTTCCTTCAAAACTAAGCTTCATGTGGTCAGTACCCGTTTCCTTATTGTTCTTGTGAAGAATTCGTTGTAGACTATGAGTTTTGTATATTGCCTTTTTTAGTAGCTGGGAAAGGAAATGTGTTCTAGGGTTTCAAGGGGGTTTTGGTCAGCAGATTCTTGACGTTGTTGAATAGTTTATGGGATGACTAGTCCCAGTGGAGTGTATGGGACTGTTGTGAACAGGAAATGTAAGTGATTGGTTTATGGGGTTTCTAAGCGGGGTAGTTTCACCGTGGAGTGTGGGAGTGATTTTCTAAGTGAGTTTCTACGTGTTTCTTCATTTCTTCTCTTGCCGTGTCTGAGTGAAGTCCTTGTCTACTACTCGTTTAACTATGAGTAAAAAGCGACAACAAACTTTAGATTTTTTTTCGGTGAAAATGCGGAAGAAAAATGAAGAAACTTTAGTGCAAGAAACTGGCAATAGTGTCAGCGCCCAAAGTCTCGGGTTAGTTGAGATAAATTCCCCCACCTGTGACAGAATTTCGGAAACAAGGGGAAAAACAAATGGCTCAGATCAACATGAAAGTTCGGTCTGCATTGCTGAACCCCTTGTGGGTTCCAGTAGCAGTCAAGAAACTCTCTCAGATATCTCTAGGACGCGTCACGACAAACCAGCTCACCCTATTCTTGAGAGATATCCGGCTTCCACTTCTAACGGAAGGAAATTCAGTGCATATTACTATAAGACTTATGAATGGATTGAATACTAAACAAACTTGAATTCCGTGTTTTGTTTTGCTTGCCACCATTTTTCTATGGGGACTCTAAGGGCTGGAGAAACTGCTGGAAAAAGGGCTTTCATTGAGTCGGGATTTTGCAAGTGGAAAGACAGTTCTGCTCTATTAAGGCAACATGATGGTTCTGAAAGACATAGGCATTGTATGTCAGCATGGACGGAATTTAAGATAATGAGTACTGATACTTCGAAACCTATAGCGAATGCCTTAATTCAATCCAGATCTCAAGAGGTTCAGGAAAATAGAGATCATGTGAAGTACATTTTTCGCGCTATTTGCTTTCTTGGCCGCCAGGGTCTTGCTTTGAGGGGTCATGACGAATCAGAAACATCTTCAAACCGGGGTAATTTGGTTGAATTGATGAAGGAAATGTCTAAAGGCGACGAAAAGCTGAAGGCTAAGTTACAGTACCAATATGGTCACTATTGCAGTCATCAGTACCAAAATGACGCAGTTACACTGATAGGAAATGCCTTGTGCCAAGATATTATTTCAGAAGTAAAATCCGCTAATTACTTTGCTATTCTTGTCAACGAGACAAAAGACGTTTCTAGAAAACAACAATTAGCGATCCTACTCAGGTACATATCAAATGGAAAAGTAGTGGAGCGACCAATCGGCTGCTATCACATGCACAAATTAGACGCCAAGAGCTTATCCACCTCGATTTGTGAAACTTTAGAAAAGCTCGGTGTAGATTCGATGCTGTGTTTTACCCAATGTTATGATGGCGCATCCGTTATGAGTGGGGAATTTAACGGAGTTCAAGCAAAGTTTAGGGAGAAGGTGCCTCATGCAGTTTATGTACACTGTCACGCCCAAAGATTAAACTTGGTTTTGACTGATTGCCTAAAAAATATCAGCGAACTTTCTGAATTTTTCTCTGTGGTGCAAAGACTTTACGCATTTATATCATGCAGCAATACTCGTCACGAGCTATTTGTGGAATCCCAGCGTATTAGCGGGCAAAAAGTCTTGGAGCTAGAGAGGACCGTCCAGACTCGCTGGTTTTAAGCAGTCCACTCTATTTCGAAGGTGAAGGCCAGATTTTATTGTATTGTTGCTGTGCTTGCCGCAGTCTCTGATAGTTCCGACGGCGAGGCAGCGTGTGAAGCAAAAGGACTACTGGAAAAAATCAACACTGCCTCTTTTGTTTCAAATTTATACATAATGGAAAAAGTATTAGTCATTGTAAATTGTTTATCAGAGCAACTTCAATCCGGAAGTTTGTTGATTTATAAAGCACTTGCACTGATTTCTGGGACATATGAGACACTCCAAAAGCTGAGAAATGATAACAAATGGAACAACTTAAGCAAAAACATATCTGAATTCTTGGCTTTAAACGATATCCAGGAATCAAAATCTCCACAATCTAAAACCAGTGCTCGAAGCAAGAGAAGTCAAGCCATTTCGATTTGTCTCAAAGACTTTCTTTCAAACTCAACAACCGGTAAACGCAATATCAGTCAGCCAGTTGAATCAGACTGCGGTAAACTTCTGTACTTAGAGGCAATAGATCGTTTCACGAGTGAGATGGACCAACGTTTCATGCAGAATATGCCTCAGCTCAACGCTTTATCTGCCTTCGACCCATCAAGTTCCAATTTTCTGGAACTTTCGAAAGTGGAAAGAGTTATGTGTCATTATCAAGAGATTCTCGGTGTCGATGACCATGCCATAGAATCCCAGCTTTCTCTTGCAAAGCTGCATCTGTCAAAAAGTGATATTTCAAAAATAGATCTTCTTTGAGCTATCGAAATCTTATCCGACCTCCCAGTTGCCTATTCTGCAGTGCTAAAACTGATGAAGCTAGTTGCTACTTTGCTTGTGACCACTGCCAGTAATGAACGATTCTTCTCGGCATTAGGGCGTGTGAAAGACTATCTGCGATCGACGATGGGAAATCAGACTCAGTGATCTCATGATAATGGCCGTTGAAAAAGAGGAGGTAAAGAAACTGGATTTGGATAGATTAGTCGACGATTTTGCCAAGCAGCGACCTCGCCGCTACCCCCTGTTTTAGGTATGTTTGCTAAATGTTGTTCTTTTTTTGCATCTTAATTTAAAAAAAAATCGAAAAAAAATCCTTGCCCCCCCCCCTACATTTTCGTGAATTGGCGCCACTGTTCGCTCTTACTTCGTTCCAGCTTAATTTTCCTCAAGATGTTTAATAAAGGCAGGATACTTCGCTCTTAGTTCGGTCCAACTTAATTTTCCACATGACAGATTTTTTATAACGGCAGCCACTTCGTTCACCTAAAATGGACAAGCTTATTAACAAAATATAGTATCATTGAATCTTAATTCAAGACACTAACTTGCTCCTGATGGCAATTCAGAAGCACAAAACAATCTCATATAAGAACAAACATAACACTGAACATCCGTTCCTAAGCTTAAGAAAAACCCTTAAAACTCCATTTGTCCCACACACTAGAGCTCTCCTGTATAGCATGCAATCTTGTCCCAAAATGCTGGCCAACTAGCAACAACGGCCCCTAGGAGCTTCCACATACAGGCAGAGCATTATCGCGACAACAACACCCCTCTGTCTTTAGCTTCGCAATTAAATGAGGAATTTACAACAAACAAATATGAATATTTATAAAAGATCTCAAATAATAAGATGTGTTGATGAGCCATTGACGCATAGAAGGGTAAATAAATTACATAAATTTTGTTTACTTTTTTTAAAATGTTAATCCAAGATTCTTGAAAACCCCTAAAAACAATATGGGATACTCTCTAGCGTTAAAACTATTAAAAATGTTCAAATGGTATTAGAAGTGAGCACTTTTTGGATATCGTCTTTGTTTCTTTTTTCAATAAACTTGAATAGTCAACATCCGAAAAACAAGACATAAAAATGACTTTCACACCTAAGGGGTTTGAAATTGCGTTCAAAGTACCCATGTTACCATAATAGCTATTTCAAGATCTCCTATCTAATTTTAAGGTGTTAAAATTTTTACCAGCCCAATTGTAATTGATGAAAAAAACAGGGGAAGAACATGAATATGATATCATTAAAAAAAATCGAAAGGCACGTTTTACCTTTCCCAGTTCCCTAGAAATTTTTTTTTGTGTAACGCAACGCCTTTTAGATTACTGCGACTGATAAGATTTATTGCTGACAAATGGCTATCACAAGCCCAAAAAGGCCGAATTCGTACTTTAGCGTCAAATACAGCGAAGAAAGAACAACAAAAACAAACAATCAAACAACAACAGAAAATTATAAAAGGGTCAATGTCAAATACGTTAAAAACAAAAACAAAGTACGAAGTAAACTCATAAAATTAGAAGGCCAATGTCAGGTCAGCAAAAATGCCCCCCAAAAAAAACTCTTAAAATTAACAAAGGGATAAAGTAGAATTAAAACAAAAACATAAATTAGTTGGTGACTAACAAACATAAATATAAAACCTCCAAATTTGCAAAATGGTAATTAAAATTAATAACTATTAGGTAAAGAGTGAGGGGGGGGGAGGCAGCGGAGAGTCAGTGGTTGAAAAGGTCAACTATGTAAGGGATAAAAGTTCTTCTATATCTTTCAGTGCAAACTCTTATTGGGGCGAAAAGGGGGATTTTTGTTGACACAGAACGCGAGAGGCGGGGTCGAAGGGGTGATTATTGACCGGGGCAAAGGGGGAGTTGTTCGAGGGTTATGAAAGGCATTGTTAGCAAAACGCAAGGTAATTTCTGCTCTCCTTTCCTTAAGGGTGACAAGGTTAGCTCTCCTAAGAAGGGAAATATAAGGTACTTTACTCTCATTGAAGATAATTCTTAGGCACCTTTTTTGTACTGCTTCTATTCTGTCCGACAATTCAATGGAAATGCCAGGATGCCAAACAGGACAGGCGTACTCAAGGGTTGGGCGTACAAATGACAGGAAAATCCTTAAACAGTGCAATTTAGGGCATTTAATTTTTTTAAGGAGTTTAAGGAGGGGAATCCGAAATTATCTATAAGATTTTAAAACCTAACTTTTTAATAGTTACCCTATATCGTATAGTTGTCCACCGACATGAAGAAATATAGGTTGTGTTCTGTCAGGGACACGGCAACTGACGTGAGAAACAGAAGAAGTAAGAGAATTAGGTAAAGAAAGAGGTGATTGTTATTAATTGCTCCAACTATTTATGGTATATATATTAACTTATAATGATTTATCTATCTAAAAAAAATCACCTACTAATTCATATTTTGTACAGAACACTTTCCTAAGACGTCAATATATCTTTTTGTTCTGTAAAATCCTTGACAACCTACTCGTCAACAAGAACGTAGCTTAGCTCTGTAGCCTATATGGAGTCTAACTAATCCAATTAAACTGAAAAATTACATTTTTAGTAGATATCCTTCTCGTAAGTTCAAGCAATATATTTACTAACTCTAGATACAACGAAATACAAGAATGTTTAAGCAGGGTATAACTTTTCTTTCGTATATGATATTAAGTCTTGTTTAAAAACTTTTGCCAAAAATAAGTTAGATGGCACGAACTTTTAGCACCGATAGCTAGATTCCTCTACTGACCATATTCCTGTCGAACGCCACAAGGCAGCAACTATAAATACCAAATTCATTTTTAGTCAAAACATCACCACCCACGGGTCAGTTTGGTTGATCCGACCATGTCTTCGTCATGTGCAGGAATTTCGGATTGGTCAGAACAATGTAAAATTCATTAATATTATGAGCAATCAAAGTCTTGGGTGACAAAAATTTAACAGCTTCATTTAGATTTTTTTGTATGACAAAAAATTTCTTATCATATGGAGCTTCGGGAATGCGTTTTTAACTCGGCAAATCGCTCTCGGAAATCTTGACAATTTTGAAGCTATAACATTTGTATGTGTAAGCAACACAATTAAGTTTAACATATTTATTTTTTCAACTCAAATCGAAGGAACTTTTCCATCAGGGTAATAGTTTCCCTGAATGAATAATAGGGTCTCTTCTGAGTCCCCTACCTCAGTTTATCATAGAAGACGATATTTTATAAGTGATGTCGCGACAGTTTTACCGCTTAAGGTAAACACCATGCAACCACATTTTGCCAAAAGCGTAGCCACATCAGATTACGCATGAAAAGGCGGCGTTGGTGAACGAAGCTGCCACATTTAGGATAGTGGTATAAACCAATTCCAAACTAAGGAAGGGGTTCTAGGCAAAAAAAAAGCAATGAGCCCTCGAATATGCAAAATATTTATTGAATGTGACAGAGCTGAAATGCGATAGCAATTTCAAGCTCTTCATTATAATACCCTTCTTGTTGAGAAGTTTCACAGCGAAACATTTCACAAATAGCTCAATAATTGCTTGCTCCTTTAGTTGGATGTAATTACAATGAAACAAAAAATCATTTATTTACTCTATAGTAGATTACTGTCCCTAAAAGGTGGCCGAGTTGGTGAATTATAAATGCTGACTTCGAATCACAGAGATTTCAGCTTTGACTCTTGACGTTAAAGTCTAAGAAAGCAAACTTTGATGCATAAATTTTCAAAGGTACGAGAGCTTACTACAACTGCTTTGCATGGGGCCACTCTAACTGCTTCAAGATTAAACCAGTTTCGACTCAGGCTCTGATTCCAGAGCGCTGGTAATCATCATAGCTACAACACTTAAGGTAAAATAGTTTTAAAGGTCATACGACGCAAAACTAGTCACATACCGATGCTTCCGAATGTGGTTCCATTCAATCAATCTTTATCTCTTACCGGCAGTCGAACTTGCAGCATAGAGTCCCGATCCCTCAGAGTCACAGAATGGGGTTCTTTAAGTGTGTCAAAATCCACAGTCACTGCAAAAAGCACCCCAAGCTCATCCGCTCTTGCATAGCGATGACCTAATAAAGGATGATAATAAAGGAAGACTGACAGAATAAAGGGAGGAGAAATAGAGAGCACGAGAGAATGGGAGGAGGAGAATTATTTGGTACGTACTAAATTTAAAAAATGATTCTAGGTCGTGAAACTGGGTGCTAACATAGACAGTTGACAAAAAGAGAAAGAGAAAAAGACACCAAAAGAGGAAAGAACATAAGATACTATTTTAGGGAGCAAAAGCAAAACCTAAACGTGAGACAAGATCAGACAGATAAAAAACCTCTTCCTTGTAGAAACAGTTAGTAGTCAGTATTTGAATCAACCCAAATCTATTTTACAATAAATCAAAGGCCAAAATAAGAGGTTACGCGAAAATGACTGTTGCTTAATAAGAGTTAATAGACACGAAATTTTATTTTTCATTTTCATTAGAGACATAACAGTTAGACAAATTGGTCAGAAGCATTAATACCACTAGTACTATTACCTTATTGCAGCACCAAACCGCCTGCGGCCAACCCAGCTGCCCGCTCCTTCTGCTCCACAAGCTGTTCAGAGGTTCACTCTTTACGCCCTCCTATAAGTTCCAACTTCTTTCTTCGTGTTTTCTTTGTCAAGCTAGATATTGTAAGCTTTTGTCCGCACATCTTCTTGAGCAGGTGGTTGCTGATTTATTGTGACAGTCTGATATTGCAAATAGATCTTAGGTATTTTTGGTCTGAAAGGCTAGTTGTCATTCTTCTTCTACCTTTAGTGACCGAGCCTCGCAGCTGTATAGTAGCATGGAGATTACATCTGCAGAGTATACTCTGCATCTTTTTAGCTCAATTTCTCGCTTCGACCACAGGGGTTTAAGCAGTCGCCCAAAGGCACACCAGACTACTCCGATCCTACCTTGAACCTCATTCGATGATTAACACTTAGCATCCATAATTGATCCTGGATATTTGAACTATTCAACTCTGTCAATATGATCCCTATTAAGATGCAAAAGAGTTCGTATCATTCTTAGTTGATAGGTATTTAGTTTTTGAGATGCTAATTGTCAGACCTACCATATCTCGGTAGCCAACACCCTTATCATCATTTCTTCCACTTTCGGTGCTGAATCGGATAGGAGAGTACCATCGTCAGCATATTCGAGATCAGCAAAACTTTCTACGGCAAAAAATACCACGCCATCTTCTTCGTTCAATAATTTTTTCATAATCAAATCTACAACAAAATTGAGAGAATTGGGGACACTGAACAGCCTTGGCGAACACCGTAATTTATTTCAAAGAGTTCAGTCTGATCACAATATACTTGGATATTACTCTTCATATTTTCATAAAAAACTTTGAGCCGGCGAAACAATTTAGTTGGGACACAATCTTCAAGCATTATCTGCCAAAAGAAAGGTCGGAGTATGGTTAAATGCAGCAAGGAAGTCGAGAAAGATGGCGATGGTGTCTTGTCCGTGATTGAATCGATGGTGAAAGAGGAGTCACAGAGTGAAAATATGATCAGCACAAACATTCCTGGGCGGAAACCAGCCCGGTTTTTTTTGTCCGTTGCTCTTGTTCCTTTCAGAAACGGTGTATGACAATTATTGCAAAAATCTTCTCAGCTATGTCAACCAGTGAAATTCTCTGCTAATTCGGGTAGGCTCGTCGGGGCCCCCGTAAGTGCTGGGCTTGCTTTATAAGTTTCTGCAGGCAGGGACTCCTCCCCTGGGGATTTGTGTGTGTTTTTTTTTTGTTTTTTTTAAGGATTTTATTGCATTTCTGACTTATTCTGTTGACGTTGGTGAAATATAACACGGGTCTATTCCTTTGGTGGTAGTGGCATTGGATGAGGGATTTGGCGCAACGCTAGAGGTTTAGTCTGTCCTGTTCTATTTGAAGTGGTTATTCCACTGATCCAATTTCTTGACGGTTTGATGGTTCCGTCTTTGGTTTTCAAGTTTCCTGTGGTACTGCTCCTTTTTATACTAAGCTCTTTGAGGATCTTGTACTGCTTGTGGGTCTCATTTTTGGCTGCTGCTCCTCTAACTCTTAGGCAGAGCTTGACCAGTAGACATTTTCATCCCTCCTAGCAAGTTTGTGGGTTTTCCTACACAGTTCTATGCATGCTGCCTTGCTGGAGGCTTTCGATTCAATTAAGCACAAAATTAAAAGAAAAAAAATATAAAAATTAAAAGCTCACTCACAAAAAAAAGAAATTAATAGAAAAAAAGAAGTGAAATATATTAAATAAATCAAACAGACTTTAATCAATCCTACGCAAAAAAAGAAAAAGAAAGGAGTAAATAAGAGAAAAGAATACAAAAAAACATTAAAGAAGCAAATAATATTTTTTATAATATTTGGCGGACACATAGACAAACATTCAAATTATTTTTATTTATACACGCGAATTTAGTTCATTTCAATATTTAAAGATAATCATCGGCCTATAAAAATCATACATCGTCGCATTGCATCAAGGAATAAAACTGATTTTTGGCGGATAAGGTAAGCGAATAACACCTTCCGCATAAATAAAAAAAGGTTTCGCAAATCTTTTTCCGCATAATTATTTTGATCAGAGAAAAAATAGGGCGGTGAACTAACGGGCTAAAAGAGCATTCGCAAGCTTCTAAACATTCGTATTATTTTTATTTATACACACGAATTTAGTTTATTTCAATATTTAAAGATAATCATCGGCCTGAACAGATACACTAAGGCGACTATAAAATCATACATCTTCGCATTGCATCAAGGAATAAAACTTAATTTTTTTTTTCTCAATAAGTAGAGATATTTATTCTAACTGAACTTATTCCCTAAATCTAATAAAACAATCACAATTTTTTAATCGTTTTTGTGTAGCAGTTTTTTAAGTGTTTGCCTAAAACACCGAAAATCCAACTCAAGATACTCGAGGAAGTCACCATACTAAAAGCACTAAAAAAACCTGTATAATTTAACATACAAAATTACATTATAAAATCTTCATAAACGATCAAAAAGACAAGAAAACCCAAAGGTCACAAGTATTGCCAGGAAATAAAGTTTAAAAATCAACAGCCAAATCTGTAGGGACTGGAAAACGAAAACATAAATCTGTTTTCACATTTTTATAGATTCGAATACATATATTTTCAGTGCTGCAATTGAAAAGGCACTGTTGCAACTTTTAGAGAAAAGCAGGAATACTAAAAAGCGTTTTGACTGTTATTAACTAACTGTTATTCAACAGATAGTTGTTTTCGGCAAAGAGGGTACAGGCAAAATACTTTGATATTCAAAAATTACATTAATTAACTACTTCTACAAATGAGAATAGGAGATATATTTAAGGCCCATTCACAATAAAATTTCTACTAATACTGAGATTTAACTAGCACTAATTTCGGGAATCAGTTGAAACCAAATTCGTTTACAATAGAGATCCAGCTGCCGTCCAGAATAGGATCAAGCCAACACCGAAGTTCGATAGACTTGAACTTAGTTGATGCCGAGAATTATCTGATTGACTAATACTTGAACTTCATCGAGGCAGAAAAACTGCAAAGAAAGCAGCGATCCCTTGCAGGGCACGGAATTTGACTCCGGCGATAAAGTTAGGTGAATATGTATCCATAACAATCTAAACAAAAAGAGGCTATATGAAAAAGAGGAATAAAGAAAAAGTGAAGTATAGGGCGGAGCTACTTGAGCTCGTCAGAAACCAAGAACTTTTGTATGACAAGAGAAACAAGGACTATATGAGATCTGAGATACAGAAAAATACCTAAGACAATCACGGTATTAATTGAATTCAGTCTTTAAATTATCAATTGAGAATCGTAAAACCTGATTACTTAGCATTAGGTAGGACCGCGTTTCGGGAAGTTGAATCTTGTTGTGAATGGGCCTACAGGAGAAAACAGAGAGTTCTAAGTTTCTTGAAAACTAATTCAGACATGAAAAAAAAAAGAGTTTGAACGATTCAATACAGGGGGCTAGAGTTAAGATTATTGGCTTCAAATCTCAGTTTAAATAAAATTTCACGTAACGCTTCATGAAGCCCAAAAGCACTTTAACTTTAAAAAAAAAAAACTTACATATTTGTTTTACAAAAGGCATAAAATTCTGTTTGTTGCTCAACGGGAGAACGCAGCATTTGTATGGAGCAACAATGGGTGGAAGTTTCAAGAACTGGAAGAAGAAAAAAGTGAAATATAAAAATTTTTCCTCACTAAATCAAAAAACAAAAGCAGAAGGAAAAGATGGAAAAAAGAAAAAATAGGAGAGATAGAAGCTTGAAACGAACATTAGGATAAAATTTTTCTCTTTCGAAGACGTAGCTATCTTGGAAAAAGCGATTTGATGAGGAGGGGGAGAATCGTACAGCATCCAAATTCGTACTCGGATGCTGAGGAAGCCTAGTTTCTTTTACAAATAATTTCCTTGTCACTTGCCTGTTATTTAACTCGTCCGCCATTTTTTACCATTCCAGTTCAACATCTAAAACGCAAGAAGGGGACTGATTTGAAAAAGCAAAACAAAGGTAAACAGGCAAATTAGGTTGAGAATGTGGAAAAATATGGCTATATCACAAGATAACTGAATTTATTATGGAGGGGGGAAGGGCGAAGTCAGAAGCACCCCATACTATGTGCGTGATCACATGGACAGATTAAAATACCGTCCGTATTTCTCTTCTTTATGAAAAAGAAGATTTATGGCCATGATTACAAGATTCGTCTATTTCTAACTCGCATTATTTGAGATTACTTTTTTTTGCCGAATTTATCAATTTCAGCAAGTAGTATCATAGCAAGTAGCAGTATATCAATTTCAGGAACTGGGAAATTCATTCCGAGGCTTCTATGTTGTTTTTTTTTTTTGTCGGCTGAACCTCACCACCAAATTTAATAGAGCTCTTTATTTGAAAGTTGAATATGAAACTGGCTGAAAAATTTCCTATTTGTTATTTTGTCTTTTTGTTTCTTTGTTTTCTGGTGGATGAGTGAGTGACTGAGACAGAGAGAGATAAATAGAGAAAGAGAGGTAGAGAGAGAGAGAGAGACAGTGACAAAGAGAGAAAGAGAGAGAGAGGGGGGGAGAGGAGAGAGAAAAGAGAGATATACAGAGGAGAGAGAGAGAAAGAGAGAGAGAGAGAGAGCGAGACAGAGAGAGAGAGAGAAAGAGAGAGAGAGAGAAAGAGAGAGAGAGAGAGAAGGGAGAGAAAGGAAGCTTAAAAAGAGGAGAGAGAAACGAGAGAAGAGAGCGAGAGAGAGAGAGAGAGAGAGAGAGGGCAAAAAAGGAAAATATTCATACCTTTCGTTTTTCAGCACCTTCTCGGACACTAAAGTTATGTTCAAGTATCACATAAAGTATGCGCCAAATCCCGAATGCAGGCTCAGTAACACTGGGCACAAAGCTTTCGACGTCTAACTTTTTTTTGTGTCTCACTTCTTTTACCATTTCTGAAGTAATTGAGTAAGATTTATCATTGACGTGCAAATCAAATTTTCTAAAAAAAAAAAAAAGAGGAACTAATTGACAACGAGACCCTTGGATATTTCATCGGAAGAATTCAACAGTTCCTAATTATGGTCGACGTGAAGGAAAAAATGACAAGATTTAGACAGCACATGAAGAACGAAATGGCTCATTATGCCCATAGGAGGCTAACTTCTCTTCTAATATAGGTGAAATATTCCAGCCTCTGTACAAACGGATCGAATTTCCGCACCTATAAAAAAGAAACTTTACAAATCTGATCTTAAACTACTACAGGTTCATAGTTAGGGCAGGAGAGAAAGTAATTGAAATAGTGAGAATATTGGCCCCCAAGAGGCCAAGGGCCAATATGTACTGATGACACGAAAATACTTATTGTTAAAGGTATACAGAACTGGTACTAGAGCAGGTTTTTCTGTCAGATATATAGATCCTAAGGTTTGGAATTCTCTTCCAGTGAGCATTCGAGCAGAGGAGCACCTTAATTTATTTAAGAGAAAAATAAAAAAGATTGCGCACTTTTAAGTGCTATCTTTTCCCCTTTTCCTCCTTGACAACACTCTTATTCTCCTCAGAAATTTGGCCGTGAGTACCTATATGAATTAGTTAGAACTGGAAACGGAATAATTCACAAAATGTTCACTTGAAGGCAAATTCTATATTATAGAATTTAATAGACTATTTAAAGAAATTTCCTTGAATACTATACATCGAATAGTCATTTAGAGGCGACATTTAGTTAGCTCATCAGTATACTACTTTTACTGAGGCTATTTCTCAGAAGTTTGTATACCGAGCTCAGCAAAATTTTTGACTTTTTTATTAACAAGTTTCATTCGTCAATAGGTGGTTAATAATTATGGTCAATGGCAGTTAATGCCTGTCAATAGCACACTTACAGACGCACAGATAAAATGAATCGAATCTGTTTCCTTTGAAGACTCCCTATTAGAAAAAAGTTTCAGCCATAAGAAAATAATTTTAAGAGTTATGATTTCCCCACACAGAAAATAGCGGTGTTAACCCTATGATGAATATGTGCAAGAAAGAGAGGTCTATAGTTTAACCATTTACAAATCTTCTTTCCAAAATACGGACAACAAATAAAGAAAACTTGTATTTCATTCAAGTTTGATAGAATTCAATTCTCCGTCTCGTTAAGTATGTCAATACATTGTGTGTTGCTGTATTCTAACTTGTATTGTTGAAAGTTAAGAAACAAAATTGCTCTTTAAAATCTTATTCTTTCTTCTTTTTTATTTATACAGATCTACTGAGACTCCGATCAAAATGTCGTGAATATCTCGGAATCATCCCGAATGATATCAGAACTTGTTCAAATATACCCTCGGTTGACAGGTTCTGTGTTAAAGTGTTGCCTTGATATTTTGTAACTTTAGGAAGATACAGTGAACTTTATAAAAAAAAGTAACAACTAGTTTTCGAAGCTTTTTTTGGCAATAAATTAAACAGAGTAACTCGTCGTTTGTCCCGACCTTTTCTTATCCTCTTTTCCCCAAACGGAACTCCTCAGATTAGGAGACGAGATGACTATATTAAAAACCAAAATTATAATAACAATAACGAACTATTATTATCCAGACAAGACCATTCAACACAGTATGCATAAAAACACAACTCAAAATAGGTACAAATCTTGTCTCCAACTCACTTTCAAAAAAAAAAGTCTGTTTTCCATCCTACCTTTTATCTCTTAATTAATATATTTACAAAATAAAGTTGCTGGCGCTCTGCAAGGATGTCAAGTGAATACCATCATCAACTCCTTATTACGAGGCGAGTTTTTTGAGTAATGTCCGTAGGAACATAAGTACGCAACGAAAGTTTATTTCAAAAAAGTAAGTTTATTTTCAAAAAGTAGATACTTTACTCTATTTAACAGCATAGTTGCCAAGTTTGTTGTAAAACTTATCATACCTCTCAACTAATTTTAAAGTAGCCTCTACATAAAACTTGCCACCTATTCCACTAACCAGGTATTAAATTCCGCTTTTACGTCGTCATTATCATTGTAACGTTTGCCAGTGAGGTATTACTTGAGGTGGAGAAACGGATGGTAATCACACGGCACAATATCAGCACTAAGCATGGGCACTGTTTGGTTTTTCTGGAGAAACAGAAAAAAAATAAAGAGGGCTTGAATAAAACAGAACAGAAACAGAATAGGTCACCAAAAAAACAGAAGACCTGTTTCTGTTCTGTTTTTTGGTAAAAGACAGAAAAAAGATGTTTTCGTTCAAAGAACAGTGGTTTAAACAGCAGTTTTTCGAACACGTAAAGGTTAAAGAAAAACAAATTGTAAATGTAAAGTTTTGACTTATTATCAAAAAGTTAATTATAGCATCAGTTGTTCGAGCCTTAAACCTTATCATTTAAAAATTATGCTTTCCCCTTGTTTGGACATTGTCGGGGCATACTGCTTGTGCATGAAATACTCAGAGATCAAAAATGGATGTTCGCTCGACACTAGTAGTAGTATGTTAAGATGCTTTAGAGCGGTTTCTGGCAGCTCCGAAAAGATCTCTTCGTTTTAAGTATAGAAAATTAATGGGTCTCCAATATGAAAACATTAACTTTTTAGTCTCTCATTAACTTCTCATCAGGATTGCCACTTGCCACGGGTAGTTCTTTTCTCTGGCGGCAACACTTTTGAGAAAACACAGTACTACTACAGCATTTTTTCGCAATAAAGTGCAGTGTATCTATAAAAGGGCGAAAAACTGTCTGTGCATACAAATATCACCATTTTTTTCTTTATGGTTATCTTCTTCCATTTTCCCGTCCCTTTTTTTCAAAAATGTGCTTTTATGTTTATACAGCATCTTCTCGAACTTTCCAGAAATGCCCGGATATTTCGAAGATAAAACAATTTTCAGCATGAAATTATGCAGTCAGCTCAAAGTCATTAGTGTTTAAGCATAGCCCATAGTTGATTCGGAAGGGGGCGGTTTCCCCTACGCTTTCCACTCCTCCCATACTGATGTTTGGACTTCGGAATCCATCTTAAACAAAAGTACAGTATAAAAGAAGAAAGAAGGTTAATTATTTCTTGGCCAATGTGTATGAAAATTTTTCAAAAGGAAAATTAATGGTTTAAGGGCACTTCGCATATTTTTACGGCACTTCGCGCAGGAAAATATTGTTCTAGACCCTCCACCAAATTCAGTCTTAAGTAAATAAGTAAAGTGAAATTTCTCCAATTCCGAATTTCAAAGAAATTTAGACTCTGCTACGTAATACTTTCTTTAGTTATTATCTTCTCTTAAATAGGTTTTCGAAGGGATGCAAATATAAAGACAATTGCACTTTTTGATAACTTATTTCGAAAATTTCCGTGGCTTTGTGGCAGAAAATACTTTTTCCAACGTATACACTTGCTCTATCATATAAATTGTTACTACTTCAAACTTTTATTTTAAGAATAGGAGCGGGCATGCTTTTGAGTATGTAGGTACGTTTTCACGGTCCATTCCAAAAAGAAAGGGGGTAGTGACATCCTCGACTATTACTAACTATAATTACACAATCCAAGAATACTAATTTCGTTTCTTAGCCGACCCCTTCCCCCTCCAGAATCTCTGCATTTGCCAATATTTCAATGGTTTAATATAAGAAAAAATTCACTTTTTGCTCCCCTTCCCAGGATTTACATAAATTCGTACTACTGTATTTATGTAAATTAATGAAAAAAGAAAAAGCTTACCGGAAAGCTCTACGTCACTCTGAAAGATAGACTAGCAGTTTCTCCTCAAAAAATTTTAAAGCATTCACGGCAGAGTTGCTAACGCCGCAGGAGCGTCTTACGATTTTGAAACCAGTTATCTGCAACCAGCTTTCCTCACTGGGTTCTACCATAGCCTCAAGGACTTCAGCAGTACAAAAGCGAGTTGGAGTGGGCTCACTTGCAGTTTCTGAACCATTACTTAATCTATCCTATAGTACTGAGGTCAAAGATTGAGGGACCAGAGAACGATCCACGAGTGAAAACCTTTCAAATATTGAAGGATCCAGATAAGCTGCCTTTTGGAAAAGATTAATTGCAAAATGAAGGCTTGTCACGAAGAATTTTTTTTTTACTCAGGGACTATGAATTCTTTGAGGGGTGCAACAATGGGACTATCACCTGCTCTAGTATTACAAAAGAGCTCAGGCCCTTCTAAGACTATGTGTGCTCGACTGCCAATTGGATATGCAAGAAGAACTTGCCATTATAGTGGTATTGTGCATGGGAGAAAGTACGGTAATAGCAGCTTCTAGTAAAGACTAGCCATTAGACAAAAGCAAGGGACTCCTAATAAAATTGTTACATTCGTCAAATGTAAAAAACTATTTTCGGGCAACCTAAGTTTTTTTGTAGACTCAATCATATTAAATGTGCTATTCCATCGCACTTTCATGTCAAGAGGGATATGAGAACAAAGGCTACTCTCTTTACAACATCTTTTAAAATTACCATGATGGAACATGGAAACTTTTAGTTTTCTAAATAATTTTCGCAGTTTTTTCAATATTTGAGCAAGTGTAAAGTGTCTTCGGATAGCCTGTTCTAGAACATCGTTTTCTGACATACCCCCAGCTCCCCACTGTTCTTCTTCATTACTTCCCCCTTCCTTTCCCGTAGACACTACATCAGTTTCATCAGAGTCTTCAGCAAAAGTATCTTTACTTCCGGAGTTTTCAGAAGAAGGAAGAGAAAGGCGGTCTCAATAATTTTCACCAGTTAGATCGATATCTTCGACTTTTTCAAAGGATTTCAAGCAATCTTCTTTAGGGATGTCATTGGCTAAGTTTTTAGTGGACAAAAGAAAAAGAGCGCCTGTAACAGATTAATGAAGACAATGTTCAAAACATGAAGTTCAGGAAAGTGCTCATAGTCTAGAGTCACAATGCGAAACATCTTATCTGTCAGTGAACACTTCCTGATTATAACTTGGATTTCAGTTCAATTCTGTTTAACACATAACATTAATCCAAGTGGCTGCCCAAAGAAAGACGTAAAAGCACTTGATACTGGGCGACCACATGTATAATAAACACTTAACAAACAAAACTCTTAACAAACAAACAAAACAAACAAAAATTTAAATAAATAATAACAATAAATAAACAACCAAATTATGACCAACCTCTAATCATAAAAAAAAAAACATCCATGAACCAAGACCCAAAACAATTTTTTTTATTTTTCTCTTAAATAAATTAAGGTACTCCTCTACTCGAATGCTCACTGGAAGAGAATTCCAAACCTTGGGATCTATATATCTGACAGAAAAACCTGCTCTAGTACCAGTTCTGTATTCAGCGACTAGATTTTCAGCTTTTCGGGTACTATAACTATGAAATGATTTAGTTTCTCTGTAAAATCCATGAAATAACTCAGGACTGATACAATTCCAGCACTGATACGAGAATATTCCTGCTTGGTAGTCACGAAGTTGCCCGACATAAGCACTTTAAGTTTATTATAACATGCCTCAATGTCATTGACTTTTTCCAAGTATCCACCAATAAGTTGTATAGCTTTGTTTTGAAGAATTTGTACTCGTTTAAAATTTGAATAAAAGTTACTTGACCACAAAACACATCCATATGAAATGTAGGGGTGGACTAAAGCATTAAACAAAAGTAATAAAATTTGTGGTGATAAAAAGTTCTTAAAATGTAAAATGTCGGGCCCTCAAAAGGGCCCACTTGTTTATCCACAAGTTCCATGAGTTGCAAACCTTCTCCCAGCAATGGGTTAAATTGCATGGTGATGCAGAACACCATCGCGGGAGGATCCTCTATAGGAGGACAACTGTGGCAGGGCGTAAGATCCAGATCTATGGACAACGGCCTCTGCAAAGGGCTGCCTCGACCTTTTCGGGGTACCAACAAGACTGGGGACCTTGTGGTCAACTTTATTCCCACTTGAGGAGTGGCTCCCCTCAAGGAAATTATAGCCTAGTAAACGACACAGCATTCGCACGGGATTCTGACTAATGGACATTTCTTCTGGGATTGGTATGTTTTGATGGGCGTCTTTGGGCTGAAAAACCTCTTCCTAGCTAATTTATCTATTACGGGTTGCCTCCCCGTAGTAGCATAATATTTGTAGGCATGAATATATAATGAGTCGGAGGTAATAGGCTTGAGATTGTCTGTACAGGATTTCGACTCTTGTTGATAGAAGAGCATCTCCAAGCGCTGAAAACCATGTTGTGACCAAGATGGGCCCATGATTGCACAAAGCCTCCCTTCATGGAGGTCCCAGGGACTTCTTGCTGTCCGGTTATAAGCTGGCTTAAGCACTTCTGTGTAGACTTGAGAAGATATTTGATCCCCGTCCTGAACTGGTATCCAGGATCATTGCTTTTCCTGAGGCGAAACAAATTTCAATGATTTAAAGAACATGAAAATTGGAACTTGGAATGTTACGACATTAAAAAATGACTATCGTATCGACATTTTGACTGACGAATTCAGACGATTCGAACTAGATCTATTAGGAGTTTCAGAAACTCATATCCCAGGGGTAGGAAGCATGAAATTAGGTGATATAGAATTTGTTTACTCAGGCAGGAAGTATGGGTTACATAGACAGGGAGTAGGGCTCATGATGAATAATGAAGTAGCTAAGTCTTGTTTAGTCTAGGAAGATATTAATAATATAATACCAATTGTTCATTTTATGATTAGATAGTTTAATTTATCAATTAGAGTTTCAGAAGCCCCTTTAGAACAGACTGATTGACATAGTAATGACTCAGATGAATTTTAATTGAGCTTACAGGGTCACAAAGACAAAGTACCAGACCGAAAGATTATGTTATTACTGGGAGATTTTAACGCCCAGGTTGGTAGAAATATGGATAGATGGTATCCCAGCTTAGGTAAATTTGGTGTAGGAAAAGAAAACAGTAATGGATACAGACTTTTGCAATTTTGTAGGTATAACAATCTAGTTATAACCAATACGGTGTTTGGTCATAAAATGGCTCATAAGCTAACATAGTATTCACGTGATGGTAAGACAGCAAACCTTATTGATTATGTTATAGTAAACCGAAGACTGGCAGGATCAATACAAGATACTAAGGTATATAGGAGTGCTGTTATTGATGTTAAAAGTAAAGATCACCATCTAGTAGTGTCAAGGGTTAATTTAAAGCTGAAATATTGGAAGGGTAATTACCTCCCAGGAAGTTATGATGTTGGTAGACTCCAGGATGAGAATTTGAGAGAAACTTTCCAGGAACAGTTGAATACTAAACTTGAGAGTTTAAAATTTGATAATGTGGAAGATGGTTGGAATAATTTTAAAAAAATAATTTGTGAAGTTGCTGAAGGTGTATTAGGGAAGAAAGCTAGAACTGCAGCTAAGAATATTAGTGAAAAAGCTTTATGTTTAATAGAAAGGAGAAAGGACTTGTACAAGAATTATCTGAGTGATAGATCATATGAAAACAAAAGAAATGTAAAGAAAGTGGAGAAAGCATTGTAAGGAGGTGTGAAGTGGAGGCCATGGATAAAATTGCTGAGGATTTAGAAGATGCAGCTAGACGGCATAATAGTAAAATATTGTACTGGAACGTTAACAAATTGAGAGGTAGTAGTCAATCCGGACTTGTCCCAGTTAAAGATAGGAATGGGGTGGCAATTAGCGATAAGACAAAAGCTAAGGCGAGATGGGCCGAACATTTTGAGAATTTGCTTAACCGTGATAGAGTTGCATGAAAAAATATAGAGGAAAATGAAAAAGTTTGTGATACCTTGGATGTGAAGGAAGATTTGTTTTGTGAGGAGGAATTAGCAACAGTACTAAAAGGATTAAAGAATAATAAGACTCCAGGTGCTGATAGGGTAGTAAATGAGTTTCTTAAATATGGTGGCTCTGAGGTTAGAAATAAGTTATTGAAGATTATGAATATGATTTTTGAAAAAGGGGAAGTACCAACTGATTTTAGGAAAACCTTAATTAAGCTACTTTATAAGAAAGGTGATAAAAATGATTGTGGTAATTATCGAGGCGCTAGTCTGGTCTCTGTATATATCAAATTGCTTAGTAATATGATAATTTTTAGACTGATAGATGAAGTAGACAAAGTTTTAAGAGAATAGAAGTGAGGTTTTAGAAATGGTATAGGATGTGTGGACCAAATTTTCACTCTTAGGTTACTAATTGAGAAGTGCCTAAGTTTTCAAACACCTTTGGTCCTCAATTTTATAGATTATGAGCAAGCGTTCGATTCTGTTGATAGAGGAGCTTTGGTAAAGGTTTTATCCTTGTATGGTATACCAGACAAATGCATTAAAGTGATTAGTGCTATGTACGAGAATAACACTGCTGCGGTTAAGGTAGGAAATGAGGTTAGCAGCTGGTTTTGTATTAAATCACGAGTTAAGCAGGGTTTTGTTTTATCCCCCTTTATATGGATTATTTTGATGGAATTTGTTTTAAGAAGCACAAAAAAGGCAATGGGAGACCACGGACTCAACTGGGGATGAAAAAATCTCATGAACTTAGATTATGCTAATGATTTAAGCATCCTAGAGGAAAGTGTGAGCAAAATGAATGACGTTTTCGAGGTTTTGCGAGTTCAGGGTGCTCGTATTGGTTTGAAAATTAATGTTAGGAAGACCAAGTCACTAAGGCTAGGAATAAGTGAAGATGAAAAGGTGACGTTGGGTAATGAAAAGATTGATCAGGTGGGGAGTTTCACTTACCTTGGTAGCATTATTAGTAAAGATGGTGGGAGCAGTGAAGATGTTAAAAATAGAATAGCCAAGGCTCAGGGTGTTTTTTCACAGTTAAAAAAAGTCTGGAAGATTAGGAAGATAAGTCTGCAAACCAAGATTAGAATCTTAGAAGCTACAGTGATGACAGTGGTCAAATATGGCTCTGAAGCATGGACGCTCCGAAAAGCGGATGAAGATTTGCTAGATGTTTTCCAGAGAAATTGCTTAAGGATTGTTCTGGGTACCCGGCTGACTGACCGTATTTCAAACAATAGGCTATACGAAAAATGTGGTTCAATGCCGCTTTCTAGGTCTATAATGAAAGAAAGGTTGAGGTGGTTAGGGCATGTTGTTCGGATGAAGGATGACAGATTGCCGAAGGTTGTTCTTTTCGGCCAACCATCTAGGGCTAAACGGAAAGCAGGTCCTCCCCGTCTGGGGTGGGAGGACGTCATAAAGAAAGATATAAAGGAAATGGGAACTTCGTGGGCGTGTGTAAAAAGGGAGGCTTTGAATAGATTGGGGTGGAGGAGGAGCGTGCGTAGCTGTGTTGGCCTCAGGCGGCTTGGTGCTGCGATGAGTTGTTAGTAGTAGTAGTAGTAGTAAAATGTCGAATTGCTCCAACTCCTTGTGCGACTTTCGTTACAACAACATCAATGTGTCGTTTCCATGAAAGATTGTAATCCAGGTAGCAACAAAGATATCGTATCAACATATACCAAATACAGTAGAGGACCAAGCACCAAGCCTTGTGAGACTCTACAAGCCACAGGAAATGGGGCAAAAGCGACATCATGAATCATAACATTAATAAACCTACCATTCAAATAATTTTGCAACCCTTTTAAGCCTGACCCTTTTATGGCTATACATTCCAATCTTAAAAATAAAATTGATAAATTAAACAAAAATTTACCAAGTTTGAAGTTTGATTGTAATTCTACTCCAAAGAAGGAGTGCCAGCGTAGCTGAGAGTTCAACTGAGTTCAACTGAGATAGACCTTCGCAATCGAATTTCGCCCCTTTCTAGACAATTATTTACGAAATCAATAAGAGTTCTAAATAGGGATAAGTCCTTATCCCTAAAATAGTAACAATTATTTACGAAATCAATGAGGTGAATAGCAGCATGACTAGTAAAGTGGCCTCTCCGAAAACCAAACTGCGTCTCACTTCATAGGTTATGCATCGTATAAAGGCGTTGGTGGACCACTTTCTCAAGCATCTTGGAGAACAAAGACAATATTGATATTGGTCTCCAGTTACCCATATCTGACCTCAAACCTCCTTTGAGCAGAGATATTACTTTAGCTTGTTTCAAGGCATCTGGGAAGGTGTCTGTTGTCAGGGATATGCTAATAATGTGAAGCAAGGAAGGAAGTAGATACATCATTGTAGCTTTAAATGTCCTTATATTTACACCATCAATCCCGGCACAATTTGATTTGATATTCTTAACAATTTCTATAACCTCGTCACTTGTACATATTTTAAACCTAAACTCCAATCCTTCCCATAGATCATCCACAAATTCATCTGAAAGAAAATTTTTTGAATCCTTTCTAGCACCCTCATGAACTGAAGATCCTATTTTTGATTAAAAATGACCGAAATGACTGGCGACAACAACTTTGTCACTTGCAGACGTGCCATTAATGCCAATACAAGAAGAAAGGCTGTAATTTTTTCTTCCCATGAATTCATTAATAACCTGCCACGTTGCCTTAGTATCACTCTTGTGCTCACTGAACTTTTCAGTAAAATACCTCTTTTTAGCATGGCGTCACAGAAATATTGCTGGAAGGATGTTATTAGTTGTATGATAATGATTAAGCCTCTTAAAATATGAAACACTGTGGTGCAACCTGGGCTCATTTTTCATATTCCTAGGGTAATAGAGAGTGATAGCAGTCACAAGTTAACGTAGCCTTAGGGGCAAACCTTAAAGCAGCCTTCTGCTTAACTTCTTTTTCTGGCAGCAACATTTATGTGATGATAGATGGTTTCCCAGGTTGGTGCTTTCAAGCTCCCTGTTGTTCTTTAAATAAGCTGTTTCATATCTGACTTATCTAACACAGAAAGTTGCAATTTGTCCGGAGGGCTTAGCAGCAGAGCTTCAGCAGAGCAGCTTGTTTTGATTGATTGAAAATAAAGAATGGTCATTTGTCTCCTGGACAGTATATGTGCAACTTTGCTGCTCAATTTACTGGTTCATATCTGGCTTATCGAACACAGAAAGTTGCAATTTGTCCGGAGGGCTTTGCAGCAGAGCTTAGGTAGAGCAGCTTGTTTTGATTGATTGGAAATAAAGAATGGTCATTTCTCTCCTGGACAGTATCTGTGCAACTTTGCTGCTCAATTTACTGAATAATGTACAGTAAGAAATAAGTTTTTTTAGTAGAACTAAACTACACCTTTACCGTCCTCCTATTTACACACATGCCTACTCTCATCTGGCTCCTAGGCCCTAATTCTGCCTAGCTAAAACAATGTAGTAGCACTATTTGATATATTAGACAAACTGATTTCCATCATTTTACTTGCATTCCAATTCTAAAAATCGTATGAGGCGTAACCACGCTTCTTCACAATTTCAAATGAAGATTTAAAATATTATTTTTAAGTTCAAAATTCTCAAATATTTCATTCTCGTATCACTAAAATAAAATCGGAAACAGAAGAAAAACAGGTAGAAAGAAAAACAGAAACAGGATAAAATAGCTATTATAAAAACAGAAACAGAACAAGTAAATAAAAAACAGGTCAATTTGTTTCTGTTCTGTTTTTTTGAAGTAACGGAACAGAAACAGGTACTTTGAAAACAGAACAGAAAACAAAAACACTGCCAATACTTAATCAGCACTGTATGGTGGATGGTCTATAACTTCCCAGCCGAAACTGTCCAATTAATTGCGGGTCTGAAAAGCAGTGTGAACTCTTGCATTGTCATGAAAAAGGACGATTCCTTTTGTCAGCATGACAAGTTTTTTTGTTGTTTTTTTTTTTTTTGCCCTGCGAAGCCTTTTGAGGGTTAGGCAGTAGAATTCTGTATTGATAGTAGTTCCTCGTTACATGAAGTCGACCACAAAAACACCAAGCCTATTCCAAAACACCGACGCCATAATTTTGTGCTGGAAGAGTCTGTTCAGCCTACAAATTTTCAGGGGAGTGCGTGTGTTTCCATTCCATGTTCTGTTCCTCCGAATGGGCGTCATAAGCGAACTTATGTTTCGTCTCCACTTCAATTGGTTGCCACCTCAGTGGCAACCATTACAATGATGACGACGGCGTAAAAACAGCAGTGAAGTCTTGGTTATTGGAGCCGGCAGCATGTTTTATGAATAGTTGAGAGGTATGATCAATGTTTGAAAAACACTTTTTTTTTTCAAACTCGTTTGAAAAAAATGTTGCCGAAAAATAGAGTAAATTATTTACTTCTTGAAAATAAATTTACTTTTTTGAAATAACTTCCTTAACCTTACTTAAAGACACACCTCGTACATCAGAGGCGAAATTAATCCGCTTTCGAGGCCAGCCTTTTTCTTTCACAAGCACTTTTTTTGTTACTTAGTGGTAGACTTGTTCAAATCCGACAGCAACCCCGTCTTCAACAGAGCTTATTGCAATTAATTTTCGGAAATTAATCACAACAAACTTAGTTTAACGATTTTGTACTGCTATGTATACATTCCTTGTCAGGGTGTGTAGACTTACGAATAATTGATTTAGTTTCGATTTTGGTTTGATTTATGCTCACGCTGGCATGGCCTCTACTTTTTTCTTCTTTTTTGCCTTTCACTGCCTATTTTCTTTATTTACCTTGCTTTGGCTGAAGATTTTTGGGCTAGTTTTGTGTTTTTCTCCAGTTACATATTTATTAAGCCCACACGTCAAGCTCTGCTCTCGTTGGCTAGAGTTGATGTTTTGTTGCAACTATTTGTATTTACAAAGATTTAATTACTTACATACTTTAAAATGTCTTTATTAACCAAAAAGTACCTAATTTTTAAAATCCTGAAGCGAAACAATGACTCACCCCTCCCCCCTCCAACTGTAAATAAATAGAAATGGAATAAGGTACCTATGCTATTTGGACATAATCGCGCGAGTAATTCAAAACGGATGTCTCTCTCTACACTCATAGATCTAGCATGAATTTTGAAGATATGTGATCTTCCTTCCAGATCAGGCAGGCCAAATTCAACTTTTCTATCCAAACGTCCAGGTCTCATCAAAGCTGGGTCCAAAGTGTCAGGTCTGTTAGTAGCCATCAAAACCTAAATAAACAAAAAAATCACCGTCCACAATTGCATTTTTTAATATTAGTAAGATGCACATAGTCACGGAAGGAGGGAGAGGGGATTCTTTAGGCTTGTACCCCCCAAATATCTATATTTTTGGTGATCATTCGCTAATTTTAAATTCGTCCGGTTTGGCTGTTTTGACGAACTTTATCTCCTTAAAAACTTCTGATACCCCTCTCTTCTTCCTTAAAAAAAAAAAATAAAATAAAAAATCATGATTTCCCCCTAATTTCCTCGATTTTCCAAATATTTATCTTGTTTTGTTTATTTTTTTTAAAGCCAGAATTATCCCTAAAATTGAATTCATGTCACCATGTGGAGGGGGGGGGGTATTTCAACAATTGTTTTATGCGTATATTGAACTTTATTGTAAATAAAAAATCATAGATAATATGAATATTAGAGATGATGGACATCCTAAGACCTGCTTTGAAGAGTGGTAGCTTTTTAAAAAGGGCATAACTGTATTTTTTAACACAACATTTTTAGCAAATAGGTTTCATATAATAAGCCATAATGCATTGAGCCATTGAGAAAGTGGAGAAAGAAAGGAGAGAAAGTGGAGAGAAACAAAGGAACAAACCATACACTGGAAAATCATCATAGGACTTTGGTCTTTGCTTTTGTGTTTGAGTATTAATAATTGTCTTATTTTGCTTCATAAATATCAGTTGTTACTTCTTTATATCAGTTCTCTGCTTCTAAAATACCTTACATGATAAGAGTTGTTTAACTTATATTCGTTTTAAACCAAACATTTGATGAATATCCTTCCAAAGCTATAAAGTTAAGTCAATAAAGTTTCCAACCACAAGGAATATAAATAAGTCGTCTTGTCATATTGGCTTCTCAGGCGACTACAATACAGTGATGTTCATATACATGTTACTGTGAATAACAAAAATTGGAGAATGTCGAAATTCACCGGTGAATGTCCAAAATTCCTTTTCTTCTCGTGAAATTTAGTCAGCTTTGTCAGTTTTATGTTTGATGGTGGTTTGATGATGAAAGGTTAGGTTAGAATAGGTTAGATTAGGTTTCTAACCCATTTCTGAGAATTAAAACCCAACTTAACTTCTTTACCATCAAACATTGCATAAGACTGACAAAGTTGATTGAAACCAACCAGGGAAAAATGAATTTAAGACATTCACCGGTGAATGCCGACACTAGCCAGATTTCGGATATTCACAGTAACATATATATAAACACATGAAAAAACAATAAAGATAGTCATAAGCATATATATCATGTCTACTAAAACATAATAAAACATGACTCAAACAAATGTTGGTACAAACGGTTCACGCGTAACCTTATCCTGACTCAAAAGAAAATTAAAATGTAGGGAACAAACTATATATTAGAATATGAATAAAATTCCATATAAATAAAACAAGAAATGAAACCATTAAACATATAGCAAAATGTGGAAAAATAAGACTTTATCTTGGGGGCGGGGGGAAGGGTCAATATACAAGAAAAGAGTAGTTTAGGCCATTATTTTCCAAATTCCCTTAAGAGGGTCTCGTTAATCCTCAGGGGGAAGAGGGGGGGGACTCATGCACAATACTGTATTTATGTATATTACCGGGCTCGGAATGAAAAGTGTCAGATTTATAATCTTAGGGGGGATTTTTTTTTTCCCACGAAATAAATTAGGTTGGAACAATCATTTTCTTACTACGAAGAATATCAAGACATAGAGATACTAACCCCCCCCCCTCGTCAAAATCTCGAGACATTTGTACCTCAGTCCATTTGAAGCTGATGTGCGGGTCTTTGTTGATGAACTAAGGCTATCGTCGTCCAGACAAAAATGCAAAGAAAACAAATCAGAGGGTATAACAACATAACGAAACGTCTTGTGAATTAAATACCGTAAGCTTTTTAACCTAGGCTATATTTATGTTCTTGTATTACTTTTTATTACGTAAAAAGGGGAGAAAGCTTGGAAAAAAAATTCAGGCGTAGGGTAGACATACAATTTTCATGTTTTCTGAGAAATTTTGAGCAGAAAACTCAGAACTTTCTCAGATTCAGGTTCTCTGCCTAAAACTGGGCAATTAATTTAACACTACCCTTATCTTAGCGATGGTCTCATTCCAATCAATAGCCAAGAAAAAAATTGGTGAAGGTTATACTGAATAACAGATTTTTCAACAAATTTTAAAATTGCGAAAAGCCAAAGCCTTCAAAAAGCCAAAAGTCTTTTAGAAATTTTGGGCATTTTAGAATAAATATTAAACGGAAAATGTTGTCACCTCACCAACATATTTTTGAGCAAGCTCCGATCCAATAACAATCAATAAATGTTGATCTGTTGGTATCAAAATCCCGTTTTCTAGAGTTTTGGTAACCATTGAGCCGGGTTGCTCCTTACTTAACGAACTGTTTGATAGTCATCAACCAACTGATGAGGCAACACAAACATAAGTATTAATTTGCAGATGATCTTTCGTTAAGACTGCTGCACTTCCTGTCACAAACTCCCAATCAGCTCATACCCCTTGTTGCAAAGCTTCAACATCAAGCTGATCAAGTGAAGCTCTAGATAAGCCTCGAGAAAAAGTGTGTAATACATGTCAACTTCCTGAAGAAGAGCTTAAACGAACTGTAAGTAAGGAGTGACCCGGCTCAATATTGACCGAAACTCTAAAAAACTCTCCAAACAAAGAAATCAGTAAAAATACTTGGTATCACATTAAGTGATGATCTCTCGTTTGGAGATCACATCAGCCAGATCACAGCAAAGGCAGCTGGTCTTCTAAAATCCTTTGCAAATCTAAGAAGGTTTGGAATGACAGAGCAACTCCTTCTTTCGTGCTCTAAAACCTATATAATGCCCGTAATGATGTAAGGCTGTCCTGCCTGGCACCCGTCCCTTACAGAGATGCACAGAAACGAATTGGAAACAATTCAGAAGAGAGCCTGCATAATAATTCTCGGGCCGAATTATAAAAACTAAGGAACAAAGCCTGAGCCAACTCAAACTCCCAACCCTGGAGGAAAGGAGGCATGAAATGCTGATGAAGTTTGGAGCTGACATCCTGAAGTCCTCAACATACCAAGATATCCTTCCTCCGTTTACTTCAGAGACCCACGCCAACAAAACAAGGTTGGCAACTCTGAAAGAGGGGGAAAAAGCTTTTGGAGGTCCGCCTACACACTCGACAACAAGATATCTAAAATAGTTTGTGCCCTAGTACGTCAGACAATTCAACAAGTGTCCTGAAATAGAGGTGATGGTTCATCATTTGTGTCTTTTTGTGCTTTTCTTTTTTTTTTGTGCTTAAATTGACGATACCCATGTTATTGCAGTGTGATAAAGGGAACGAATAAAGATCATATTATTATAATTGGTAATAAATTTTAACTTGTGGGACATCCTCGCTGAAAAAATTGCGAATCTGGCTAACGTTAGTCCATCCCTTACTCTACTCAAGCCTTGTACAAAACTAGATCTATAGTACGGTAAATCATCATATCCTGGGTCTCAAAATCTAAAATCGAACAACAAAGTTAGGAGAAGATTTAGAGATTCCCCACGTGTCTCTGATATTGCCATGCAGAGAAGACTAAAAGATGGTTATGCCACACAACATGCAGACCAGATGACTATCAAACAGGTCGTGGTAACAAACTGTAAGTAAGGAGTGACCCGGCTCAATATTAACCGAAACTATAAAAAACATAATTTTGATACCAATATCTAATATCTAAAGAATTGGCTGTTTATGCTGATTTCAAATATATAAAGTTCATTAGGTTTAGTTTTACCCATCAAAGCTTACGAGCTTGAGAAAATTTTCTCATTTTCAAAAAAAGGGGGAAACAGCCCCTAAAAGTCAAGTTATCTCAAAGAAAATCACATCATCAGATTCAGTGTATCAGAGAACCCTCTTATATAGATTTCAAGCTCCTGTTTGCAAAAATGTGGAATTTTACATTTTTTGTCAGAAGAAAGATCACAGATGCGCGTTTATTTGTTTATTTTTGTCTTTTTTTTCCAGGAGTGATCGTATCGCAAATTTTCTGCTGGAAGTTTTCCCACGGAGGAATTTTATATGGGAAGGGAAGTTTCCAGGGAGTGAACTTGTCAGGGGGAATTATACACTGGGAGAATTTGCCAGAATTCTCATACAAGATTCTTTTTATGTGTCTTGTCTTCTCTTTTCCGTCTCAATTTTAGGCGCGGATTGTTAAGAGATTGTCCAGGGTAAACTTTCATCCGGATTGAATTTTCTAGAGGATATTTCCGTGGAGAGGGTTTTTTTTCGTGGAGCTGAGACCAGACTTCCTGGCATAATTTAAAAAAGATCAGAAATTAAATAAAAACAACAAGTTTTTTCAACTGAAAGTAGGGAGCAACATATTAACTTAAAAATTATTACGTATATAAAGGGGGTTCCCCCCTCCTCAGCACTTCACTCTTTACGCTTAAGTTTGAATTTTGTCCCAATTCTTTAATAAAGGCTTCTGAAACACAAGGGCCGTTTAATTAGAACAATAAGACGCTTTTTTAAAAGTAATAAAAAACTTCAGCGTAAAGAGCGAGGTGTTGAGGAGGGGGCAACAACCTTTATATACGAAATAATTTCTGTTCGTTTTAAGTTTTAGTGTTACTCCTTACTTTCAGTTGAAAAAAACTGTTTTTTATTTTAATTTAAGCAAGAAGTGTCAAAATATCTAACATTACTAGTATGGAAGAAGAGAACAGGAGGCCGACAGGAAACTCGCTACAGTTAAGTCCAATCTTGACCCAATCGAAAGATTTCAAAAATGCGGCCGTCGCTGGGACCGTTTGTGTCTGGAAATTGCAGAGCTTGCCACTCTTGAGCGAAGCCTCTGGAACGACACATATCGTCGTCTGCTGGTCACCACTATGATTCAGGATGCGACTTGAATTTGCAGCAATTGCAAGCAAGTAAAAGTATTATTGGTCCAGGGGCATACAGGCCAATAATTCACGCCATTCGGGACACGTTTTTGCTCTTTTGTTCTTTTTCAAGCCTTACTTTCTGGTGAACCATTTTTTCAGATGCACTAGGGCTCCCTTGAACGAAAAATTTACGGATAACAGCGAACACAGAAATATCAAACCGGGCAGAAAAGAGCTTGCATATTAGAGTCCCCTTGGCCCAGTGAGTAGGGATGGAAGTTCCAAGCCATTCAAAATAGAAAGGTTAATTGGACCATTTTTGAAGTCCAATTTTAGGGCGGACCAAGGAAAAGCAACAAATAACAAAACAATGTAAAACGCCACCCAAGCAAAAATACGATCATATTTTAAGATGTGGGATTGTAAATCTTAGGTTAAAATTTTTGATGCGGACTTTCAATACAGTATGACTAGTTTTTATCAATCAGTATAGTTTTTATCAAACAGTTTGTGGTAACGAACTGTAAGTAAGGAGCGACCCGGCTCAATAGTAACCGAAACTCTAAAAAACGGAATTTTGATACCAATAGATACATCAAAAGAATTAGATTTTTATGCTGATTTTAAATATTCATCAAGTTTAGTCTAACCTATAAAAAGTTGCCTGAGAAAATTTGCCATATTTTTAAAAAAAGGGGAAACACCCCCTAAAAGTTGTAAGATCTTAGTGAAAATCACACCATCAGACTCAGTGTATCACTGAATTTTGATACCAGTAGAAACATCAAAAAAATTGGATTTTTATGCTGAGTTCAAATATAAAAGTTGCATCCAATTTAGTCCAACCCATCAAAAGTTACGAGCCTGAACATATTGGCCTTATTTTTGGAAAAAGGGGGAAACACCCCCTAAAATTGATAGAATGTTTCAAGCTCCTATCTGCAAAAATGTGGAATTTTTTATTTTTTGCAAGAAGAAAGATCATGGATACGTGTTTATTTGCTTTTTTTTTCCAGGGGTCATCGTATCGATCCAGTAGTCCAAGAATATCGTGAGAGGGCTCATTCGAACGAAAATCAAAATTCTAGTGCCCTTTTTAAGTGACAAAAAAATTGAAGGGCAACTTGGCCTCCTCCCATGCTCATTTTTTCCCAGTAACCCAATAAAAATTTTGAGATATTCATTTTGTTCAGCATAGTCGAAAATCTAACAAATATGTCTTTTAGGAGGACTTAGTCCCCCACAGTTCCCAGGGGAAGGGCTGCAAGTTGAGAATTTTGCCCATTGTTTACATACAGTATTGATTATTGGGAGGTATACAAACCTTTTCAGGAGGGATTTTTTCTGGGTGGGGGAGGGGAGGGGGGGGGTCAGAGGAGGGGATTAAGTTGGAGGATCTCTACATAGAGGATGTTTCCTTGGGGGTAAGGACAATGAAGGGGGGTGCCGTATTTCCCAGCATTATTTAAAACGATCAGAAATTAAATATTAAAAAAACAAGTTTTTTCAACTGAAAGTAAGGAGCAACATTAAAACTTAAAATGAACAGAAATTATTACGCATATGAGGGGGTTAGCCCCCTCGTCAATACCTCGCTCTTTACGCTAAAATTTTTGCTAGTACTTTCAAAAGAGTACTAATTCTAGTACTATTCTAATTAAACGGCCTTTGTGATTCGAACAAAATTCAAGCTTTAGCGTAAATTAAGTGGGACAATCTTTCCATAAAGGATGTTTCCTTGGGGGAAGGGACATTTCTATAAAGGGGGTGCCGGATTTCCCAGGATTATCTAAATAACGATCAGAAATAAAAAAAAAACACAAGTTTTTTCAACTGAAAATAAGGGGCAACATTAAAACTTAAAACAAACAGAAATGATTACGTATATGAGGGGGTTCGCCCCCTAGTCAATACCTCACTCTTTACGCAAGTTTTTTTTAGTACTTCCAAAAGAGCTATTTATTTGAATTAAACGGCCTTTGTGATTCGAACAAAATTCAAACTTTAGCGGAAAGAGCGTGGTACTGACTAGGTAGCGAACCCCCTCATATACGTAATCATTTCTGTTCATTGTAAGTTTTAATGTTGCTCCTTGCTTTCAGTTGAAAAAACTTGTGTTTTTATATTTAATTCTTCATGTTGTAGTGATCTCTGGCTCTTTTTCGGAATTGTTATTTCCAAATAACAATGAGTAAATGAGATATTTGATGGTTGCTATAAAAAAAGAAGCGAATAGTTAGAAAATATGTAGTAAATTATTGGGAAAATCACAAAAATCTAGTAGGCTAAAGAAAATTACATGAACGTCATAAAAGCGACTTTAACTATCAATTGAAATCTTCACGGTGAAAATTGCTATTCTTCACTATGATAAACAACCAGATAATTTGTATCTCTTGTTCAATTTCACGCATAACATTATTACTGAACTTAGTTCCGCTAGGAAACCATTGTGGTCACTTCTCCATTACTTAATCCGATATTTACAAATTCACAGTAAAAACTAAAACAAAGCTTAAAAAATGTGACTGTGCGTATATTAATGTTTCTACTTGAAGTGTTTGTAAGTAATACATACTTAATATTATAAAAACGATAGGTTAAAACCAAGCTTAGGGCTCTGGATAGGCTGGGGAAGAGTGGGTGGAGGGGCTGGGGAATGAGTGGGTGGATGGGCTGGGAGTTGTATTTGATGATGGTTATTGCTTTGGAAGTGTGTGAGTGAAGGGGATTGGCTTAGTTTTTTTCCTTATTATTTGTTTGTGGAATTGATTTATTAATTTAGGTTGATTTAGGACGAGTTATGTATGTAATAGCTACGCATTAGCAAAAAATTTTTCCCTAGCGTAGTGTTTTTTAATTATATTGGCTTGATTGTTTGTTTATTTGATGAAATAAAACCTAGACCTAATTTTTTCCCTTGCAAGGCAGGCTTAATTCTTGATTGGGACAACTTGGGCCAAATCCAGGGTAACTTTAAACCCTCTCCCCCGAAATCCAAAGCTTACACAAATAAACTGTTTTGGTTGTAAGAAGCATGCTGTAGGTAGAACAGTGGTTTGAGAAGTTTTTACTTTGGGTATATTTCAGGCCGTAATTTTCAAGAGAGGGGAACTTCAGCTGGCAAGTTCACAAAATTTTGTTTGGGCAGGTGCCCAAACAACGAGATTGAAGGGCATGGTACCGAGGCCGTCATTCCCCTTTCTTACGCGCCCACCTTTGTACAACACTTAATCTATGCATAGACTTGATCAAATATTGACAAATTTTGTATTTGCCATGTGCTGTTAGCTATCATTATAATTATAGAAGTTGCTTCAATAGCACAAATAAAAAATAAGTTGAAGTGGAATTGCAAATTCCAGATAAATTGTGTTGCCAATCAATCTTATTAGATAAATTTACACAAAATATGGGACGCGGAATACACGCAAAGAGGGATGATTTAATGCACGATAGAAGAAAACATGGGAAAATCAAAATCTTAAAATTTCAAATTTCTAAACCTCAAAATATATTACTTCGAAAAAAAAGCAGATATAGCAATTTCACTTCAAAATGAAACCTTAAATAGCTCTTTATGATGTTCCAGGGCCTCACAAGCAGTGAAGAAAAAAGAGAACATATCAGTAATACCCACAAAAAACTGATCTTTCTTGTTGTTCACGGGGGGCGGGGGGCTGCAACTTTTGACTTTGCTGTAAAGGCTTTTGGGCAACGGCAATTCCATTGGTGTACTTTTTATGTCACGCCATCTTCGAAGAGTTTCAGGCTATTTTTTGAAATTTTCATAAATTTATTTTCAAAATAGCATTTTACTATTAAGACTAGTCGAAATAATAGTTAAGACTACCGTTCCTGACTCAGCAACAAATGATAATTTTTTGTCACTAGATACCTTTTTAAAACGTTTTTTTTGTTATTATGGGCCCTGATTTGGGGTAGCCATGATTTATGCAACATGACATTCAACATAGTAAAAAAAAACAGGCAAATTATAGCCTAAGTAAACTATAGGAAATTATGAGGAAAGTGGTAAAATCTCTAAAAACCCTCTTAAGACACATGCAATTATTTTAGTACCACAGATATAACTCAAACTGACAATTTGAATATGTAAAGTAAAAAATTTGCTAATACTCATTGTGAGGAACAACAAGATAATTTGTAACTAATGTTCAATTTCATGCTTAACATTATTATTGAATTTAGTTCCACAAGGAAACCATATGGTGGTCAATTTTCCACTTCTTAAGCTGATATTTATAAATTCACAGTAACAAAATCAGCGTTTTTGCTCAAACTGTTTGTAAATAATACGCAAACACTATACTAAAAAACGAAAAATCAAACGGGATGGCGTCATAATATCTAACCGCCAGGACCAAGGTAGTACCCAGGATTTTTTTCCGGCGGGGGTTTTACTCAAAGATCTTTTTTCGGGGGGGGGGGGTACACAAAAATTCACAAAAAACGCATACAAAATTTGTTTATATCCGTTTTTGTTACGTTTTTACGAGTCAAACAAAAATTTCGATGTGGGGGGGAAGGGGCGGTTCAAAACCCCTTTAATATAATTTGGGCTATATATTTGCAAATGAGGGGGGGGGTAAATTAACCTAACTTTAGCGTCCCCCCTGATGTGCAAATATACAGCCCAACTCATGTAAGTCCAACGCATTATGTCACCCATTTTTTTTTTTTTTGTGGCTATGAAACCAAATTCTTTAGATCTTACGGTACAATCCTTTTATGCGGGCCTCTCGGCTTAATCATTATAGACTAGGCAATGATAAAACCCTTTTTTCACGTCTCAACTGTTCTAGAGCAGGTAATGATAGCAAGGGTTTCATTGCGTATACGATGTTAATCTGTGGTTTTTTGGGGTTTAGAGGGAGAAAAGGTACCTAGGTTAGGTTACATATTTAATATATGCAATGCTTTACCCCCACCCATCCCCCTTAATGTGCAAATTTATATCCCAAATTTGTTTATAAACTATTATATATTCGTCCTATTTTATTTCATTAGCATTAACCAAACTCGACTTTTAGAGAGGCCCGCATAAAAGGATAGTATCGATCTTACATTCAGCAAACTTCTCGAATGTGTACTGTCTAACACAGAAGTACCCAATTTTGGCCTACATTTTCACGGAAGGGAGTCGTTTGGCAGACATATCCTTTCGATTTGACTTGAAAGGGGCCAACCATGTTAGAGAGGGGGTCACAATGCGATAGATAAAAACAACTGCCAAATCACGTAGCAATACAAGCAGATAAAGAAAATTAAAAAATCTGGAGAATTTAAGGCAACAGCTCAAAGTCCCCCCCCCCGCTTTTTCAAAACTTTTCCTCTTCCCTCTGGAATATTTTTTTTGCAGGCACCCATAAATAATTGAAGATACGTGGATATTTAATAATAATAATATCATTAAAACGTCTCCTTTTAAGGTAATATGTAAGGTATATACTCTGCCCGTAAAAAATACCAATGGAAATTACTTAAGATAGCTTTATTCGGTGCCTAGCATTCTAAAGTCTTTGGTAAGAACTGATAAATCATTAGGTTTTTCACTGAATAAGCATTCTTATTTCAATATAAAAAAAAATCTTGCCGTAATATCTACCCGACTACTCCAGCTGTGCGCTATGCACGAATTGGTCATTGCCAACACCCTGTTTCACAGGAAAGACATCTATAGGCCTATAGCAACGATGGCGAACGCGGAAGATGATTGACTATATTATAGTCAACCATCACTCACGAATTGTAGAACATATCGTGGCGCTGAGATAGGGAATACAGACCATCGATTAGTTTCTGCAAACTTCCGCCTGCGTCTTAAAGCCCAGCTTTCAAAATGGCGCCAGCCAAAATGAGACACCCAGAAACTTAAAATTGAGGCATTCCAACAAAATTTGAAATTCAGAATAGGTTTGAATGCCTGGATACACTTGTTGACCCTAATAAGTTCTGGCAGACTTATAAAAAGGGTGTACTAGAGGTTGCCACTAAAACCGTCGGTCGCATGATGTATTCAAAGAAGCCCTGGCTATCGCAAAAAGCACTGCAAATCATTGAATAGCACCGAAAAGCGCGGTTGGGCGGAGATATGCCCTCCTATAGACGGCTAAACGGTATTAGAAACAAATTATTCACCGTGATAAACAACAATTTGTTGAGAATAAAGCTGAAGAGCTAGAAGATGCGGCACGAAAAGGTGACGTCATGTCACTTTTCAAGCTTGTCAGAGATCTTAGCGATGGGAAACCACCAAAGATAGGCGCAGCTAAAATCGTCTCTGGTGAAATGCTAGAAGAAGACAACACGTAACTTGATCAATGGAGGAAGTACTTCGCAAAGCATTTAAACGCCGAAAGAATCGTCGTTGACCTCAACCAAACTACATCCACTCAGCAAACAACATATGAAAATCTACCAGAGCCTAATCCACCCTCGGTAGAAGAGATAAAAAATGTCCTGCGGAGAATGAAGAACAGCAGGGCACCAGCAACCTGCAGGATCACCGTAGAGCTGCTAAAGTTTGGAGGACTGACAATGCTACTTTGGCTGCACATGCCGTTCTCCCTTGTCTGGTGAACCGAATTGATACCTGAAGAATGGAAGGAAGGGATAATCCTTCCTCTATGGAAGCGGAAAGGTAGCCGTAGCGATTGCTCAAATTACAGAGGAATCACCCTCCTGTCAGTGCCTGGCAAACTATTCACCATGACGTTGCTTGATAAGAGTATCTAGTTTACTTGTAAGTGCTGCCAGATTCAGCAAGCAGGTTTCATGCCCAACAGATCCAAGACCGAGAAGATATAGACTATTCGACAGGTCATCGAGAAAGCCCGCTAGTTCCAGTGTACAGCATATATTTGTTGACTTTACAGCAGCTTTCGACTCGATCGACCGTGAGTCCCTTTGGCTGATACTAAAACGAACGGAGCTCCCTGATAAACATTGCCGTCTGTTCAAGGCACTCTACACTGTTACAAAAAGCTCCGTCCACGTCAATGGTCGCCGAAGCCCACTATTCGAGATAGATACTGGTGGAAGGCAAGGCTGTGTTGCTGCTCCTTAACTTTTCAATACGGTGATTGATTATGTCATGGGTCCAACCACGAACTGACTCAAGTTCGGACTGAAATATGGTGATAGAGTCCTATCCGATTGCGACTTTGCAGATAATATTGCCCTGATTTGCACTTCTGCAGTTGAACTCGAGACAGCTCTCAATACACTTTCGGAAGGAGCCCTGAAAGTGAGGCTACATATTAGCTGGCAGAAAACAAAAATAATGATCATCGACCCGGCAGGAAATTCCGCCAACACACCATCATTCAACGTATAAGGTAACAACTATCGAAGTTGTCAAGTCTTTTTCTTACCTTGGATCAGTCGTCTCGGATAACGCCTCAATTGAAATGGAAGTCCAGTCACACATCGCGAAAGCTGCGTCTAATATGGCTCGATTTTGCCGTTCATTGTGGTCAAAGCCCAACATTAGCCGAAAAACAAAAATGCGGATCTACAACACGACCATAACACAAGTCCTTCTCTACGGTTCTGAAACTTGGCCGGCAGCTGCTTCTGTTCGTGATGCCATAGACGTGGCCCAAACGAACTTCCTAAGAAAAATCGAAGGGATCAAGAAGCGCCCTCGTGGAAGACCCCGGTTCAGATGGAGGGACAACCTTACCCAGTACATCTCCATGATCGGTACTGATCTCCAAGAAGCAGTCAAGCTTGCGCAGGACCGTTCCGAATGGAGGCAGAGTCTCATCTCTATCTACGCTGGACCCCCAGCAGGAGCCTTAATTCAATTAAAAAAAAAAAAATCTACCCACTTTGTAGGGATACTGTTTGAATTAAATCCATAGTAGAGTTCGAATTCAGAAGCCTTTTCAAGAAGGACACACTTCAGAAAATGCCACATTCTATGCTGAGACTAAGCACAATGTTCCAGTTAGGGTATATAGTTGTATAATCCTTGTAAGAAACAAATTGCCATCGAGAGTCTTGGTTTCGAAACGACGTTCCTTTTGAACCATAAGCTGGGTAATTTCCAATAATGGCATCATTGGATCCTTTATAACTACAGTAAGAATTTTTGTGATATAACCAGCAATTTTCACCATAAAAAGTCTACCCCCATGTTTAGGTCTGCCACTAAGCGTCATCTTTCTGCAGAATTATAACCTGAATAGATCCTTGATAATACAGAATAGTGAAGGATAGTGGGAATAGTGGAGAGAAAAGTCAGGGGGGTGATATTCAGGGAAAATTTTCAGAAACGGGGATTTTTGCAGACGGGAAGGAATTCCCGGGGAGTTTTCCAGAGGGAACAATTTTTGGGGGGATAATTGTCAATAGAGGAAAATTTCCAAGTGAGGATTTTAGCAGAAGCAATTTTCCCCGTAGGGATTTTCCACAGGGACAATTTTCCGCGGAGGGGATTTTTGCAGGGGACTGGAGGGAATTTCCTTTTTTGAGACCACATCAGCGTGTGATGGTTAAGCTAGCTGTAATATAAATATTATGTTACACAAGTTAACAACTTCAAATATTAGTGTCTAAACAACAACTACTACTACTACCACTACTAACAAATCACCCCAGCACCAAACTGCCTGAGGCCAACACAGCTGCGCACACTCCTCCTCCATCCCATTCTATTCAAAGCCTCCGTCTTTACACCCTCCCAGGAAGCTCCCATTTCCTTTAAATCTTTCTTTATGACATCCTCCCAACCCAGACGAGGACGACCTGCTTTCCGTTTAGCCCTAGACGGTTGGCCGAAAAGAACAATCTTCGACAATGTGTCATCCTTCAGCCGCACAACATGCCCTAGCCACCTCAACCTTTCTTTCATTATAGCCCTAGAGAGCGGTATTGAACCACATTTTTTGTATAGCCTATTGTTTGAAATACGATCAGTCAGCCGGGTACCCAGAACAATCCTTAAGCAATTTCTCTGGGAAACATCTAGCAAATCTTCATCCGCTTTTCGGAGCGTCCATGCTTCAGAGCCATATTTCACCACTGTCATCACTGTAACTTCTAATATTCTAATCCTGGTTTGGAGACTTATCTTCATATTCTTCCAAACTTTTTTTAACTGTGAAAAAATACCCTGAGCCTTGGCTATTCTACTTTTGACATCTTCACTGCTCCCAACATCTTTACTAATAAAAAAGGAATTAAAAAAAAGGAAGTTTTTCAATTGAAAGTAAGCAGAACCGCTAAGATTTAAAATGAATAACATAATTTGGTATATGTAGGTGTTACCCCCCTCCTTAATCGCTCGTCTTTACGCTAAAGTTTGACTTTTTATTAAAATTCTTTAAAAAAAAACTGGTCAAACCCAATGAATTTGAATGACAAGCATTATTAAAGAATTTTAAGACTTTAGCGTGAAGAGCGAGGACTAAAGAAAGGGCAGCCCTCGTCATATATCGGACAATTTCAATTCTTTTTAAGTTTTGATGTTACTTTCAGTTGAAAAAAAAACTTATCGTTGACTGTCTTTTTTTTCATATAAAGAATAACGATGATTGACTTCGCATCTTTTTTAAGATTAGAAAATAAATTTTGGGAATCATTTAGACTTGGTTTAAACCACTCTTTGACAAATAATTTAACTTGTTTTTGTGTTTTCATGGCGAGTTGTCTACATTAAAGCGATTGGTTAAAAGAATTTTGTCCTCTGTATATTTTAAACTATTAAAAGTTGTCCTTAGTAGCCCAACAATGATTGTAGGAGCCTTTAAATAATCACTCTGTTAATTAGTAGCCAAAGTTATTAGCCCAATGACCATTGTAGGAGCTTTTAAATAAGTATGTCAGCGCTGCTGATATGTATGTCCTAGCTTTTTTTGCATTTAACTTGATATGCTGGAAAATATTCATTGAGCGGATTGTAGACAATCCACGCTATATGCTAAATTTGATAGTTAAGCGTTTATTATCTTTTGTGCTATCAAAAATTATAGGCAATTTGTACTGATATAAGTGCATGATGGACTGGAATATTAGCCTCTTTTTAAAATTATAAGCATTTTAAGGAATAAACTGGCTATTATATCTCACTTTAGGCTGATAGGAATAACAAATGACCAATTATTATAATTTCTTGTATGATGTATCCGATAAATAGATTAGTGATTAGTGTTGTGCAAGAGAATAATATTGCTGCGGTTAAAATAGGAAATGAGGTTAGTAGCTGGTTTCGTATATATGCAAATACAATCTAACTCCTTCAAGAAAGCTACAGAACACTAGTTTACAAGTTTTTCAGTAATTATATTGTTCTGAGGCAGGGAGGGATTTTATCACCACCATTGGGCTTACGGAGGGCTAGAGCCGACTTAACTCTGAACATATACCTAGATACATATGAGGAATCAAATCATCCATAAAAAGAAAGGGTTTGTGAAAGCACAGGATGAACATCAACACCACTGGTAAGGACCGTAAAGTCCAATGCCGTATTTTTTACCTTTTTGCCCCTTATACTTTCAAAAATACATTTGGACTGCAATGTTGTAGGAAAAAAAACGTAATTGAGTCAATCTGGAATGATTAGAATATTTTTCCCCATAAGTTCCATTCTACGTTAGAAGTTGATTAGAGGAATTTATCCATTTTTTTTCTTAAATATTTTTAACCTAGCTTTTAAATGTTATAATTACTATTTCATTTTTATTTCTAGAAACACCTGGTCATGCTGGCTGGGCTGAAACTCCAAGAACTGACAGAACCGGAGCTGATTTGATCCAAGAGACTCCTACACCATCTGCATCTAAGAGGAAATCACGTTGGGACGAAACCCCTGGAGCGACCCCTAGCTGAACACCGACTGCTGGAAGTATGACTCCAATAACACCAGCACTGATGAATCCTAGTATTACTCCTGGTATGATGAATCCAGGTGCAACACCAATGGAAGACAATGCAATGGATCTTGCTACTCCAACTCCAGGGCACCTAGCTATTTTGACCCCTGAACAGCTCCAGGCTTACAGATAGGAGAAGGAGATAGATGAGAGAAATTGTCCTCTTACCAATGAAGAGCTTGATGCAATGTTCCCGGAAGGTTATAAGGTCCTCCAGCCTCCTGCTGGTTGTGTCCCAGGTAGAAAGCTCCATGCCACCCCTACTCCAATTGCTGAAACTCCTCAAAGTTTCTTCAAGCATCAAGAAAGGCAAACACCTAAGTTAATGGATAACCAACCTAAGGAAAATTTGCCGTTCTTAAAGCCGGAAGATGCACAGTATTTTGATAAGCTTCTTGTTGACGTTGAGGAAGAAAGTCTAAGTCTAAAAGATCAAAGAGAGGAGAATTATGAAGTTACTTTTGAAGATAAAAAATGGGTCACCTTCCATACGCACAGCAACTCTTCGTCAAATCACACATAAACCATCACACCTATTCCAGTAAAAAAAGAAGATCCAACTAAAAATAAGAAGAAAAGAAAGTGATCATTCAGCAACACAGAAAAGCAGAGGATCCGCTAGCCGCAGAAAAAAAGGAAATAAAAAGCTACTGCAACTAATTAAAGCCGAATTCAAATCTAAATAGCTTCAATTGCGTTAAATTTAGGATGGGTATTGCTGCCCATTGCTTGCTTGCATCAGGACCAGACGTTTTCTGCCTCACCTGACATCTGCAATTCAAATGTTATATATTTTTTTTTACTTTTTGTTTGTAGCACACTAATGCAAGATGAAATTTGTACTTTTTTTCAACGTACGGTAGAATACTGAATATTTATTTCTTATCCAAAATAGAGCTCTTTTTTTTATTTGTAGATAGCTGAATTAAATTCTTAGTGTGGGTTATAGGAGTATGTTTGATAAACAGAAACATAAACTTTGGAATAAACTGAGAGGATTATTACCAGAAGTTGTTGCTGTCACCTCGCAAGAATTCCTGAGAAATGAGCTTCAGCGACCCCTGTGAGACTTGAGAAGCCGCAGGCAAAAGCCAGTGAATATGCCGAACTTTTAGCAAAAACACTAATTTATAATTAAATTATAGAATTTTAGAAATAAGAAGTGACTTTTCAATCACCATGTGCTTTCGTTCCTCCTATAGTGCTTGTCTGCTGATAAATTTTTACATTTCATTATAGTTTAGTGACAACCTTGTCTAGAGACCTAGGCAGAACTGAGCAGCCAAAATTATTGACTTCCAAAAATAGTAATTAGGCAAGTGGACTCTGTCAAATTACCTTAATTCACAGCTTGGAGCGAATCTAAGGATTTTCCATCCTTGCAATATCCTATTATGACTTCAATATCCCATCCGCTTGAATGTAACCGTCGAATCAGAAGCCAGTGTATCTTCAGAGTTTGTTCCACAAGTTTGTTATGCACTGGCTGAAGAAATGGCTTCTTTCTCAATTGACTAATATTTCTTGAAGATTTTGTTTTTTAAAGGAGGGGATTTCGCTACCCCTCCAATCACTTTCAAATCTTAAAAAGGTTAACAGAACTTTTAATATCCAACTTAAATGGTTCATTTTTGTTACAAAGTATTGCAGATATCTGTTACGAAATATTGCAAACATAGTGTCTTTTAGATAGATTTTTAAGTTTCATCCCAATACCATCTATTGCATATACACCCTTTCGACAAGCTAGATGAAAAAAGTGTCTTTTGATTTATTTCAACCTCTCCCAGAGAATGCCCCAAAATTTTCATCTGAATACCTTTAGCCATCCGTGAGATATTTTTTTTTAGAAAAAAGCATTTCCTGATAAATTATCAAAACCTTTATCAAATATTTTTAATACAATAACTAGAAGTGGTTCATTCCCCAAGTGCCGGAAAAAAAAGGATACATTACACCCATACAGAAAAAAGGGGTTAGTAAGATTTTTATGGAGTCCGACCAATTATCCTAACAACAGTATTCTCGAAACTGTATGAGAGCTTTGCAGCAGATTCGCTTAAAAAAATAATCCTTGAACTTATCGATGAACAGCAATCTAGAAACATGAAAGGCTTATCAACGGCACATTACCTGGTCAGTCTTCTCAGAACTGTATATAAACTACTTGACAAGCCAGATATCTAGCTCAATCTCCTTTTAATTGACCTCCAAAAGGCTTTTGATCTGGTTAGTCATAATTTTTTAGTTGAAAAATTGCTAAAGGAATGTAAGATGCCCTATTTTCTAGTCAATATTATTGCATATTTTCTGTCAAATAGAGGTCAAGTTGTTAAGTATAAAAATGTTGATTCTGATTCACTTTCTATTTCTTGTGAAGTTCCGCAGGGTACGCTTTTAGGTCCTTTACTATTTTTGGTAATGATTAACAATTTTGCTAATGAATCAGTCAAAAGATGGAAGTTTGTTGATGACATGTCATTGCTCGAAAAGTGCAGAAGAAATATGGAGAGCAGTGCCATGGAAATTCTTGAAGATATTGCAAGTGAAGTAGCCAAGTCAAAAATGAAATTAAATTCCCATAAATCTAATGTTATGACCATTAGTTTTCTTAAATCAAAGCCATCATTTACAACCCCAATACCTAATGAAATAATTACAAAAAAACTAAACTCTTAGGGGTCACACTGACTAGCGATTTGAAATGGGAGGTCCGCATTTGCTATATTGTTAAACAGGCTAGTGCATCTCTGTCTCTCCTTAAGCTATTTGCTAAATTTTCATGCCCAAAAGCACATATCATCTGCCTTTATATATCTTTATCCGTCAACAGCTTCAGTATTCTTGGCCGGTGTGATATTTTGGCCTTACAGTGGATCAATCCGATAGGCTAGAGATTATCCAGAAGAGAACCCTGAGAATTATTTACGGTCAGGGCAATGTACCTTACATTCTCCTCCTCTAAGAATTCCGCCTCCCTACCCTGGAAGCCCGACGTGTTACTCTTTGCACTAACTTCGGATATAATCTGCGTCGTAACCCACGCTTTCAATGTATACTAAGAGCCCCCAATTGCCCCCCAAAGTCCCGTTTACCCCAATCTTTGTGCCAGCGTTCATTGAAATCAGAACTAAATGAAAATTGTGATATACCATGTTAATGAGTCGTGTGTATTGTTAATGTGGTAGTTTGTTTGTTTCATTTTCATTTGACAGGCCAGTTGGGTTCATCACTGTATGTTTTTATAATTCACTTATGTTTGTACTTATGTACTCATTTTATTCATTTTGCTTATGTTACATGTGTTGTTCAGTTTTTACTTTTACTTACGTTACTTACATTTTACTTATGTGCTTATATACTCATTTTATTCATTGTAATAATTTTTATTTGAGAGGCTAGTTGGGTTTACCGCTGTATGTTTTTATATTGTACTTATGTTTGTACTTATATTTTTTTTATATACAATGCAGGCTAGCTGACAGAAAGCAACAAGTTTGGCAGTGTTTATATGTTGTAAGAGTTTGTTTGTTAATAAGGTACTATTCTACTCGTCAGGTTGATAACCTGGATGCATATGGTGCCATTTGATTTAATTCAACGCCGCCCATAATATTCGCTCAAAGCTTCAATTTAATAGCCTTATCCGTTCATGAGATACTGCAGATACGCAAATTAGGGAACCTGAAAATAAATATTGTGTTTTGTTTTAGTTCATATCCCATGAAAATTTAAACTTTAATATCCTTAGCTATTCCTCATCCTGGGATATTGCATGCAAGCCATTTTGACAATCTTGATGAACATAGTATTTTTTTTATTTTGTTCACTATCCCCACCAGTTTCAACTTGATACCTTTAGCAGTCCCAGAGACATTGCAGATACACCGTTTTGGCAGCCTGGGTGCACATAGTGTATTTTAATTTAGTTCGACATTCCTCTCAACATTTCCTGACACTTTCACCTTAATACCTTCAGCTGTTTCTGAGATATTGCAGATACACAATTCTGACTGCCCGGATGCACATGGTATTATTTGGTGTATTTTCCCTGAGCTTTATCCCCTGAAAGCTTCAAGCCAATGTCCTTTTCAGATTCTGCGATATTGCATATACGCCCTTTTGACAACTTAGACGTACATAATGTAATTTGATTTAGTTAAACATTCGCTGAAAGTTTTAACTGAATACCCTTAGTCGTTCCTGAGATACTGCACATACACTATCTTGACACCCTGGATACGCATAGTGTCTTTTGAATTATTTCAGCTTTCTTTTTCAACATTCCCTGAAAACTTCAAATTGATACACCAAGGCTTTTCAGACACCCAGGATCAAACATACCCCATTTTCTATTTTAAACCTAAAGATCCAAGATATTGCAGGCGTACTATTTCAACTACTAGGATAGACATAATGTCTTTGCATTTACCCCCCCCCCCCCCCCCGAGTAAAAATTATAAGCCCATTTAACCGTCAAATACTCCCTTCAGGTTTCAATTTGATTGCCTAAGTCATTCCTAAGATACTGTAAATAATTTGAAAAAACAGGCATACATAGCGTCTTTTGATTTACTCAGGTACACGTGTCATATCCAGAGTACATTTTTGAAAAACACTGGTAATCTTGGCCCAGCGAACTATCCGTAAGAGCTCACTCGAAATGCGACTAGTTAGGAACAAAGAGTTGTTTTGCCAATTTCAAGACTCCTCCTCCCAGCAAAATGTATAATTTTCATGGTCCAAAGAATGTCCACCGGAAGTTTCGAGCTAATCGAACACCAAGGATAAAAAAAACATTTTGCATCATAAAATCTATGCATACACGAAGGATAACTTGAACAATTTACGCCCCTTGTCCCAAGACGTGGGTGTCATGTCATTCCTGGAGACATTTTTGTTAAACCGTTCAGCTATTTTGAAGAAAAAGGCTACCTCAAAATTTTGACTGAATGTCGGTGGGGCTGTAGGAAAATAACACTTCGAGGGCACCTGACTCTTTACTATGTCAACTTGTGGCCACTCCTGTTAGACATAAAAAGCTTAGTTTTTTTGCATTGTTCGTTTTAAATTCACGTTGTTGTTTTGCCACTGGATACTATGAAGGCGCTAGGGTATGCCTGGGGCAAACAAGTCGAGTCTGAGGGAAGGGGGATTCGTTGCTCTCCAATCTTTTTCGATCCTTAAAAAGGGCACTAGAACTTTCCATTTTATCGAACTAGTCCCTTCCCGGGATTCTAAGACAAAGCCTTCTTTACAATGCAGTTGGGCGAAAAATATTACTAGGGGGTACCCGACTCCTTAAGACGTCATTTTTGGCCCACCCCTGCTATACAGTTAAAATTATAGTTTTTACCCAACTTTCCGTTTCATGCGGCAAATTTTGGCCTTCTTAAAAGCAAATTTTATGGCCTTTTTCAAAAGTAATAATGCTGTACGTACCACAATTGTTTGTATTTTCAAGCTCAGGCAAAACAGATCTTGTAGACTCATCATCTTCATTGGGCTTCTCAACCTGCAAAAAGTAGTGTTAATAGAACACGGAATCTTACAAAAACCCTTGGCTATTTTTCAACATCCATCAAATAGCATCAAATTCAATATATATTGTAGGGGAAGAAGACTAAAAGCAAAGGAATATCCTTGAGGGGACGGCAAAGAAGTCTTTGTTGGAAAGTCTTTGTTTGGTTGAAAAAAAGTAGAAACAATTCTTTTTAGAGCATAAGATAACAGATATTGTAGCACAAATGAATTTAATTATTTTATATATGACAGAGTCTGCCGACACTCGATTCTTCACTATTAAGACTATAAGTTTAGCGAGTACTTAACTGACAGCATCTTAGAGTACGAAAAATATAGCCAGTGGGCGATACAAATGTTATATTTACCGAATGCATTTCAAACGTTTGACCTGAATGCTTTGTTGTTTAAAGTAAATAAGAACAAATAAGCCCTTCCATTTTCTTGGCATTGTGACAAAAAAAAAAACATTTCAAACGTTTTTACCTTTATAACTTTAATAAATCCAAAATTATTAAGAATTTCAGGAATGAATATCAGTATATATCAAACTTTCACTTGTGTTATTTTACTATAAAGACATTTATTTTTATAAGCTACGATTATGATATCATCTAGCATACGAACTTTTTTTTAACTTTGATTTTATTGAATATAAAAACACAACTCCAGGAACTGATCAATGATATCTAGGGCCCAAATGTAGCCCCTGGAGAACTCGAGTATTCGTATTAATATATCACTGATTATTGACAAAAAAAAACAAAGTGTTAAACTTTCAAAGAGAAAGAATAATGAAAAAAAGCATTCTGCACTACATAAAAAAGAGAGAATCCTCCTAAACATTATTCATTTGTAGCCTACTAGTAGAAAGAAGATGTTTTTTATGATCGTATCGTAATGACAGAACTGAAACAGATTCTTTTATTTGCGGCGGAATATTGTTCCATAATTTCACTCTAGCGTATTTGATAGAAAAAGCTAAGATGTCATTTATACAAAAAATAGGTTTTTTCAATATTGCGTTTGTTTAATCACAAAAGCGAGTAGATGTAGTAATTTCCTTTAGAATGAGCCCTTAAACAGCTCTCTATGATGTTCCAGCACCCCGTTAGCAGCGGAGAAAAATGGAAAAAGAGGACGCTTTAGTTCAACCAATGTAAAAAAGTGATTTCCCTTATTGTTCAAGCTAGGGGTCAGTAATATTTCTGTATAGGGTTTCCAGCAATGGCGATTCCAATGGCACTTTTTATTTGAAACCGACACCATGTTTGAAAAGTTTCCGGCTATTTTCCGAAATTCTCATGAATTCGTTTTCAAAATAACATTTTAGTATTAAGACTAATTTAAATAATGGTTAACATTCCTGGATCAAAGTCTCGATGAACTTTGTCTTATGGAGCAAAGGAAGGGCAATGGGAGAACATGGAATCAAACTGGGAGTAAAAAAAATTCCCGGGCTTAGATTATGCTGATGGTTTAAGCATCCTAGATGAAAGTGTGAGCAAAATGAATGAACTTTTAGAGGTTTTGCGAGTTCAGTGTGCTAGAATAGGCTATAAAATTAATGTGAAGAAGACTAAGTCACCAAGGCTAGGAATAAGTGAAGATAAAAAGTGACGTTGGGTAACGAAAGATTGATCAGATTGACAGCTTCATTTACCTTTATAATATTATGAGCAAAGATGGTGGGAGCAGTAAAGATGTTAAAAATAGAATAGCCAAGGCTCAGTAGAGCTTTTTCACAGTTAAAAAAAAGTTCGGAAGAATAGGACGATAAGTCTGCAAACCAAGAATAGAATTTTGGAAGCTACAGCAATGACAGTGATCAAATATGGTTCTGAAGCATGGGCGCTCCGAAAAGCGGATGAAGATTAACTAGATGTTTCCCAGAGAAATTGCTTACGGATTGTTTTGGGCACCCGGCTGACAGACCGTATTTCAAACAGTAGGTTGTACGAAAAGTGTAGTTCAATCCCGCTTTCTAGGGCTATAATGAGAGAAATGTTGAGATGACTAGGGCATGTTCTGCGGATGAAGGATGATAGATTGCCAAAGATTGTCCTTTTCGGCCAACCGTTTAGGGCTAAATGGAAAGCAGGTCGTCCGCGGTTGGGGTGGGAGAATATAAAAAAGAAAGATTCAAGGGAAATGGGAACTTCCTGGGAGGGTGTGAAGAGGGAGGCTTCAAATAGATTGGGATGGAGGAGGAGCGTGCGTAGCTATGTTGGCCTCAGGCAGCTTGGTACTGCGGTGAAATATTAGTTGTAGTAGTAGTATCCCTCAATTAGCTATAAGTGACGATTTTTTCGCACTTGCCAGTTTTTTTTTGTGTTTGTTTTTTTTACACATTTTTTAATATTGGGTTACTATGGGCAGAGGTTCATCCTTTACTTGACTATGATGGTGATTTTTTTCAGTAAAACACAAATTGCGTTCTGGTCTTAAGAAGACACAAAGGGCGTAAGTCCAACTCCTCTTTGCGGCAATTTCTGCTCATTTTGAGTTTGACTGTTTTTTTTCTTTTATTGTAATTTCTGTTTATTTTGGGTTTCATTTCTCTGATGACAGAGATTTATGTTAGTTTTCTGCATGAACATTATTTGACTTTATTTCGGCTCATTTGTGGTTTAATGTATCTCTTTACCTTTCTTTGAAAAACCTTTTTTTGGAAAAAAGTTTTTTATTAATTCATAAAAATAACGTACAAAGAGGAATATGAAAAAAAAAGAAGAGATATATAGAAACAAAAGGACAGTGATAAAATTCCAAACAATTATAAACAACTTTAACTTTTAAGAACTCACTCAACATGGGACAAATACTATGCGACTTCACAACACGACACTAGGCACATGATAGGAGACACATCAGTAGAACATCGCAAATTCTATGGCAGCAGTCAGCAAAGTTACATGGCAGTTCAACAACTTTTTGACAAATCTCCAAAGCACCATGTCATCAGGAGACGTAGCTATTACGAGTCTAAAAAGGAACGCTGGGAAAATACTTGCAAGACCTGAAGAATACCGACCGTAATTTTGTCAGAGGCGGAAAACCTTCCATAAGGATATCAAAAACAATAAATGTGATTAAAAAAATCCGTTATATAGCCGACCAAGGATTCTCTTATCAAATTAACCCTTTACTCTGGCAATAATCTCAAATGATTTCCTTAGTTTTTCTTCAAGGAATCAATTACAACCTTTCTTGTAGATCTAATTTATGTTCCAAATGGAAGGCCTAAAAACATAAGAGAACTGGAAGATGAGATTGTAGCTGGACCAACTTGGATTGGACCAGTGGAGGTGATCTCTAGTCCAAATATAAGAAAATTAATTTTGGAAGTGGCAAATCGAGAGTATTCCTGTTAAAGGATGTATATAAAAGATGAAACGGAAGAACCAACTTGGAATGTCAACAATAACACACTGCATCTGTGGAGCATCCGTTAAGGTTAAATCTAAATCTGGAGTGGAACTCGAATTGTGCACATAGGAAACGGCTTCAACTTTGGTAGTCAAAAAATGTCACTATGAAGTGAAACCTCGTCATCATCATATGAGGCAAATCCGATTGAATAGGGCTCTTGGGAAATTGATTTCTCCACCTTATTTTCTGATGATTAAACCTCTTCTTGACAAAGATGAGGAAAGAAGCATTTGAGTAAGCGGTGCAGCCTCATTCATACAATCCGTTTTGAAATCACCGCAATATTTTAAAATATTGACTTATTTGCAGATTGAACATCTGGAATGGATTGAGAAAGCGAAGCCCAAGCTGCGGTATATGTACGATGATTATTCTCGTTTCTGTAGTTTGTTGGCATATATACACACATCAAAAAAAAGAACCAAAATCAAGCGAAATATATGTATCAGAAGATCCAAGAAAGGTATGGGAAAATTCTTATGCAATGCAATCCCTAGCTCACCGGAAGGATGACAAGATTTCAGTTCGGCAGGACGAAAGAATAACCATGATCAGGCGAAAGCTCTAGCTGTCAAAAGTTATTAGTACTCAGAAGTTGTCTAGAGATGTATACAATCACCGAGGAATTACACAGGGGACTTTAAAACAACTACTACTGCTAACAACTCGCAGTAAGATCAAGCCGCCTGGGGCCAACACAGCTAAGCACGCTCCCCCTTCACACTAATCTGTTAAAAACCTCCCTCTTTAGAACCTCCCAGGAAGTTCCTATTCCCCTTAAATCTTTCTTTACGACATCCTCCTACTCCAACCGTGGCCGACCTGCTTTCTTCGGGAATCTGTCATCTTTCATCCCCAGAACCTGCCCTAACCGTCTCAACCTTTCCCTTATTATAGCCCTAGAAAGTAGGATTGGAACACACTTTTCGTACAGCCTACTATTTGAAATACGGTCAGTCAGCCGGGCCAAAACAGTCCGTAGGCAATTTCTCTGGAAAATATCTAGCGAATCTTCCGTCGTATATCGGAGCATCCATGCTTCAGAACCATACTTTACCACAGTCATTTGTGTGGCTTCCAATATTCTAATCTTGGTTCACAGCCTTATCTTCCCATTCTTCCAAACTTTTTTCAACTTTGAAAAAACACCCTGGGCCTTGGCTATACTACTTCTAACATTTCTACTGCTTCAACCGTCTTTACTAATAATCCCACCTAGGTGAGTGAAGCTATCCACTTGATCGATCTTTTCATTACCCAACATCACCTTTTCTCCTTCACTTGTTCTTTGCCTTAGCGACTTAAGTCTTCTTAACATTAATTTTCAAACCTATTCTAGCACCCTCAACTCACAAAACCTCTAAACATTTATTCATTTTGCTCACACTTTCATCTAGGATACTTAAATCATCAGCATGATCTAAGTCCAAGAAATTGTTTCTTCCTCTGATCCTTAAGGCAAATTTCGTCAAAATGATACATATAAATAGGGAAACCCATTTCAATGAAAAAACAATGAATAAAGAAAAAACGTTTCAATGGCAAAATTGACACGAAGCCATGTTCGGCCACAATGAACTTCAGGGATAAGCAATGACGAAGGAGGTGGCCTAGGTTCACCTCGATCGCTCTTGGCTCTTAAGAAGGGCACTAGAACTCATGCCTTTTTTTAATCGCACCTCTGCCAGAATTCGACTATTAATGGTTTTGTATGATCATCTCTGGCAAAAATTGACAAAATAAAAAAAAAACAAACACGCATCTGTGAAGCAAAAAATACGAAATTTGGGTTTTCAGTCAGGGAGCTGGGAATTCTGTAAACGGGTGTTTGTTATTCGAAGATTTGATGCTATAACCTTCCTTCAAAGAGGATGCCATTTGGTGGTTTTTCCCTTCATTTTTGGATATTATCCAAAATTTATTATACTAAAGACTATGGATGGGTATCATTAAGATAAATTAATTTTACATATTCAATAAATTTTTTTATATCTACTTTTTCCAAACATCCAGTTTTCTGAGTTTCAGTTACTATTAGCACCGATTACTCTTTACTTAGAATCTATTACCATGACCTATTTGATTATAGATACAAAGGGGTTAAAGATCTAGGAGAAGACGGGAAGGAAAGTTCCAATTCTACTAAAGCGTATTTTTACTCCTAAATATCTTGATTTTTTCCTATTAAAACATGCTTTCCTGAAAAGTTAGTGATGAGATGCTCATATATTCTATTTATGTTTATGTTTGTCTCATCACATTTCACTGATAAATTACCAATAATAAGTTACTGGGGCGTGAATCAGGGTGCAAAGTAAAATTGCAACTCAACAGTCACCTTCAACATTGCACGTGTGGTAAGCTGATGGGTTGAAAAAAAAAATAGATGAAAACAATCGAACGTCAACAAGAAGTCTTAAGGGGGAGTGGAGAGGCACTAAGCGTAAGTGTATGTATTCTTTATTATTACTTTGTCACGAACAAGTGACAAACAACAATCAGTCTGCAACCAAGTAACAGAAAAAAAAACATTACTTTCCTGAAAAATGCACAAAATTCAACGGTTTTGTTTTGTCTTGGTGCAGCTATGAATCAGAAGAAATGGAAAGATGACATAAAGTTTGTGGTCCAAAAGCGTGTCTACGTGAAAGGAAGCGGTCAGCTTACTCCTTCAACTTTTTTTTTTAGTAATATGGATCTGCTAGAATATACGCTAAATTCACAAGGGTTTTAATTCCCAAGTCTTGTTCTAATTTTTTTAGCAAGCCTTTCCAATTCAGACTCTAAGAATTATAAAAAGCATCAAGTCCAAGTGCTATCCTAGCTACTAATTTCTTAAACGGCAAAGAATTTTCCTGATGAAACGTTTAAAATAATTTGCTTAAATTACACTCTAGTGTTATTCGTGGTAACCAAGCTAAAGCCTTCAGTCTGAACACTTGGAGTTTAAAGTACTAAGGTTATATGAATAACTAGCAACACCTCCTTCTGACGGCTTCGCTTACTATGGCATATATCTCCAGCCTTTAGCTATTGCGCGCCTATAATCACGATGTTTACATTTCAGACCCAGTCTTCCCCTAATTTGTTTCTATTTTTCGGATACATTAGTATCTCATAGGTAGAGGGTATGTTCTATTCAATTTTTTTTTTCAATCTGAGATAAAACGTACCAAACAGTTGTTGCCCTCTCCCCTGATTTTTTTTCTTTTTAATTTGTTCCACTGGTATCATAGGCAGCGCGCTAGCGCTGCCTAATTAAAGAACGATCTGGGCACAATTTGTTGTTTTTTTGTTTTTTTTTTCTCCATACCCGGGCACTTCGTATCGAAGGATTCGTCGTATAAATTTCGAAAAGGGCTCATTCGATTGGAAATTGGAGTGGCTAGTGCCCCTTTTAATAGTCGAAAGTTATTGGAGGGCAACTAGCCCCCCAACCCACACCCATCCTTCCCCCAAACACATTCAATCAAAATTTTGAGATAGCCATTTTGTTCAGCGTAGTTGATTTCCAGATAGAAAATATGTTTTGAGGAGGACACTCCCCACTACCCTCAGGGCCAGGGTTTTAAGTTATGCCCTGGGGGCATATAAGATTTTTATAGAAGACGTTGTCGTAGAAACTTCAAAACAGGCTCATTCGATTAGAAATTCAAAGGGCTAGTACCTTTTTAATAGTTGAAAGTGATTGGAGGACAACTAGCCCCCCACGCCCGTCATTCCCCCAAAAACATCCAATCAAAATTTTTAGATAGCCATTTTGTTTAGAGTAGTTTATTTCCAGATGGAAAAAAGTTTTTGAGGATGACACTCCCCCACAACCCTCAGGGCAAGGGTTTTAAGTTATGCCCTGGGGGCATATAAGGTTTTTATAGAAGGCGTTGTCGCAGAAACTTCAAAACAGGCTCATTTGATTGGAAATTCAAAGGGCTAGTAGGCTACCCTTTTTACTAGTCGAAAGTGATTTGAGGGCAACTAGCCCCCCCCCCACCCATAATTCCCCCAAACACATCCAATCAAAATTTTGAGATAACCATTTTGTTCTGCGTACTGGATTTCCTGAAAGAAAATATGTTTTTGAGGAGGACACTCAATCAAACCCATAAGGGCAAAGGGTTTAAGTTATGCCCTGGGGGCATATAATGTTTTTATAGAAGGTGTTGTTGTAGAAACTTCAAAACAGGCTCATTCGATGGGAAATTCAAAGGGCTAGTACCCTTTTTAGTAGGCGAAAGTGAATTGAGGGCAACTAGCCCCCACAGCCCTCAATTATGAAAATTAGGTCTTTAAGGATGACAACCCCTCCCCCAACAGCCCTCAGGGTAAGGGTTTTAAGTTATGGCCTGGGGGCATATAAGGTTTTTATTAAAAGCGTTGCCGTAGAAACTTCAAAAGGGATCATTCGATTGGAAATTAAAAGGGCTAGTGCCCTTTTTAATAGTCGAAAGTGATTGGATAGCGACTTACACCCCTCTCACGCCCACCATTTTCCCAAACACATCGAATTAAAATTTTGAGATATCCATTTTGTTCAACGTAGTTGAAAGATCTGGAAATTTTGTCTTTTATGATGATAACCCCATCAGAGCCCTCAGTAAAAGGGTTCTAAGTTATGCCCTGGGGGCATATAAAGTTTTTATTGAAAGCGTTGTCGTAGAAACTTCAAAAGGGCTCATTCGATTTGAAATTCAAAGGGCTAGTACCCTTTTTAATAGTCGAAAGTGATTGGAGGGCAACTAGCCCCCCACCCCCCGCTCATCATTCCCCCAAACACATCCAATCAAAATTTTGAGATAGCCATTTTGTTCAGCGTAGTTGATTTCCTTATGGAAAATATATTTTTGAGGAGGACACTCCCACACAACCCTCAGGGCAAGGGTTTTAAGTTATGCCCTGGGGGCATATAAGGTTTTTATAGAAGGCACTGTCATAGAAACTTCAAAAAGGATTCATTCGATTAGAAATTTGAGTGGCTAGTGCCCTTTTTAATGGTCGAAAGTGATTGGAGGGAAAATAGCCCCCCCCCCCGCCCCTCATTCCCCCGAACACATCCAATCAAAATTTTGAGATAGCCATTTTGTTTAATAGCCAAAACAGATAGTCTCAGTAAGAAGCAAAGATGGCATAATCCTTTTTCAGAATTGTATACAAATATATCATTTCACTTGTTGATAGATAGTCTATCATCCATCCTAGGGCAGAACTAAGGTAGATAGGCATGGAACATAGGTAATTCAAATAGTTTGTCAATTCTATGAGCCATTTGAAGGCTGGACTGCTGTGTTGGACTACTGGCTGGGTAGAAAAATGGTATACATAACATGTTATTTGCAATCTCTATGATATGCAGGCAGCCAAAGTTAACTGATTGTTGTTTTTGTTTGACAAATGTTTAAAATCCTAAATATTTTCTTGGATATTTTCTTGGATTATTTTCTTGGATTATTTTCTAAAAATCCTCCGTTTTATAGAGAGAAATAACTGGATTTCCAGAGTTCATATTACGGTTGATATGTTCATCATTTCGAGTAATGCTAGGTGAGACCAAGATGTTACCTGATAAATCGACTTTATAGGCTGTGTAATGACTTTAAACTTATTATTTTTATGCCTAAGTTTTTAAGATAATTTTAATTGTGCACTGAAAGTTACTGATATCACAGCTCCTGCAGGACTATGAAAAGCGTTATAGATTAGTTTGTTGTTGTGAGGCTACGTAGTTACTTTTGACTCGTACATCAATATTCTTGTTTTTATGCTTGGTTTTTGGGTTTTCAGTAAAACGCTAGTTTTCTGTAATCTTTCAAACATAGGGAAATATCTCCAGTTGATTTATTTGCATTAGTTTTATTGATATATGTTACATAGACTGTGAATTAATAATTTTTATTCGTTTCAAGTTTCAACTTTACTCCTTTCCTCGGAAAAATTTGCTTTTTTAAATTCATCTAGGCTCGTTTTTATTAAAATTTTATTTAGAAACAACACTGCAAGGATCTTTTTTATTTATACGGAATAATTTCTGTTTGCTTTCAGTTTTAATGTGTGTCCTTAGTTTCAGTTGAAAATCTTTTTTTATATAATTTCTAATCACCTCCAATCTAGAAGAGACAAGACACCTCAACCCTTAGTAAGGAGCTGAACTAAGAAGTCGTACAAGTTTTGAAGGAAAAATAAGTTTAGAGTGGAGAAAAACAAAAATCAAAACATAGCGTCGTTTCTTTTTGTAAAAAGGATTTAAAAAAAGATGAAACAGATCATTATTTCTTTGTCTTAAAAAATTAAATTTAGTTATATTTAAGAGAGTAGCTCCAGGCAAATACCTTCGACACAAAAGGTTAACTGAGTGGACAGGTTTGTGTATCGACATACTTGCAGAAAATTTTTCTAGCGCAACAGAAATGTACCTTTAGACTTATGGATTTATTTGAACTGTCCCTAAATAAAAAGCGACTCATTACTCAGAAATGAATGAAAATTTCAAAAAAGATCATTTCTCATGTAGGTACGATAAATGGTATTACAAACTAGGTTTGATTTCATTTCAAAAATTTTGGGAAGAATTACCTGAATTCTCCCACAGAGCTGTTTTCATTTGTCTTTCTTCCTCTTTGGATGCATTATCTTACGTGCGGAGAGAATATTACGGTGGAGTTGTCAAGTAAATAATTTGAATAAGTAAGTATAACAATAAGTAATCCTTCTTTTAATATACAACTTTGAGTGGTTCCAGAACCACATGCTTACACTTCTCCAGCCACTTAGTGGTAAGGGGTTGGGGTCAGAGGCATAATTTGCTATGGGGCAGAGGGGGCAACTTCCCCTCTCAGACCTCAGTTTTCCTCCAGACCCCATTTTGCCACTCCCGCCCAGCTAAAATTTAGTTCCTCCAAAAATGTTGTCGAAGCTAAGATAAGGCTGCATAATTTAGGCATCCATTGAAACAGGTCAGTTTTCTTTAGTTCTTTTATCTTTTTTATTGCTATACGGCTAGTTTTTTAGTTTTCTCTGTCATTTTCAGTTGATTTGGGAAAATTGGCTCCAACTTTGATCCCCGCCTCCATAGGACTTTGACAAAATCACGCAATTCGTTGGTGTATGAATTTAGAGATCTACTTAGAATGTTGTCGTTGCAAACCATGAACTGGATGACCTCTATCCCCTTTCGAATCAAAATACTTGACCAAATACCTTCCTGGGACATGTTTTAAAAGTGAGTGCATCATATTTACAAAAAAAAACAAAACAAAGAATGAAATTATCTGGAAATGATTGTATAGAAGGGAGAAAACCGTAATTGAAAAAAAAAAAAAACAAGCAGGAAACAAAACCAATAAAATATTATTCGAATTCGTCCGCTTTACCAGCAGAATAACGCCTCCAATACTGTGATTTAATATATTAGTGCTTTTACCTTAATTGCGTAGCTTATTCAGGGGGCTTGGAGGGGAAAAATACGAGAGGTGTTCTTGCAAACCACCAGTCAAGGGTTTTAGACCATAATTATTACAATAATGATATCGTTTTATAATTCCAAGCTTTTCTACTTAAGAAGTGACATTAAAAGTGTTGTTTCAGAGCTATATCACACTTACGGATGGTATAATTGATGAACATCAAGTAGATATGAGCAATAGCTTTGAAATGAGCCATTAAATGTCATTCTAAAAACTACTGGTAGCCCACTAGCCCCAGCTTTTCCACTTGAGACATGGTACCAAAAGTGCCGTTTTTTGCTACTTGGCACTTATGGATGGCAAAACTGATTAAAAGCACGTAGATATGAGCAATAGCTTTCAAATCAGCCATTAAACATCTCACTAAGAAGTTCTGGCAGCCCACTAGCCCCTAGCTTTTCCGCTTGAGATATGGCCTCAATAGTGCCATTTGGCACTTGCAGGTGGTGGAATTTATAAAGAAAACGTAGATATGAGAAATAGCTTTTATGTGAGCTATTAAACATCTGTCTACGATGTTTTTGTTGCCCGCTAGCCCCAACCCTTGAGAAATGGCACAAAAGTGCCATTTTTAGTGCCATATGGAAATTGCATACGATGAAATTTATAAAAACACGCAGATATGAAAACTAGCTTTTAAATGAGCCTTTAAACGTCTCTCTATGATTTTCTGGTAAACCACTAGCCCTGGAGAAAAAAAAAACAAAAAACAAGAACGGGAGAGATCAGTGCTACCTATGCAAAAAAGTGATTTTCCTTGTTGTTCAGGGTGGGGGACTGTAATTTCCCTGAATAAGGGTTTCGACTACGCTGATTCCAATAGTACACTTTTTATTTTGATCAGACGCCGTTTTCGAGGGATTTCAGGCTTTTTTTCGAAATTACCATAAATATCTTTTCACAATAAACTTTTATTTTTAATACAAACGGAACTAATAGTTACCATTCCTGAATCAGTGTCAGATGACAATTGTTTTTCAATAGGCTGTTTTTTTTCTAAACGAATTTTTTAACTTTTTGTTACTATGGGCTGTTGTTCGCTCTTTAATAGTCTGCAGCTGCCGTTACTATTATGATGTACGCCATCAGCAAGAATTATATTTGAGAAACTGCAAAGAAAGCTTTTGTCGAAGTGACTGATATCCGGGGATGGACTTGTTGAGGTTTTTAGGACTATTTTGGAAGGGGCTTTTGACATAATTATGGATGTTCCTCTGCTATTTGAGAATTTAGTTCAAATTATAGTGCCTGCCCTGGAGCATGATGCTTAATGTTTGTATACAGTTAAAGATATGGAAAAGTTAGCATCTGAAGAGATTACGACCGGAACGTTTGGCGGAAGAAAGTTTAGCCGAGCTTGTAAAATGTAACGATAAGGAGACGACAGCTCGTGTTTGGCACACTTCCTTACTTGGCAATCTTTTGGAGCCAAAATTGGTGATAATGTAGAGCAACTTATTAGTTCAAAAAATCTGGGTTTCACGCAGGGTCACCTTGAAGCCGGCCTCAAGCATCGCATCCTGAACGAATTGATAAGACTAAAAAAATTTCGTATGAATCTAGAAATTAACTTTATATGATATTTAAGGAATCAAGTACGAATGACGAAATTGCACCAGAATTCTCAATTTCCAATCGAATGAACTCCTTTCGAAGTTTCTAAGACAACTCCTATTATACGAATTGTTTTGGTCAGAATATACAAAGAAAAAAAGGTGAATAATATATTGTGCCCAAATCGCTTTTAAGATTAAAAAGCTTTTGGTTATTTCCCACTGTCTTATTTGAAAAGGTATACCCGTTTTTCCTGCCCAATCTATTCAAAGCCCCCCTCTTTGCATCCTCCCAAGAGGTTATGATTTCCCTAAATCCATCCTTAAGAACTACTCCCTCCCCATTCGGAGACGACCTCTTTTTTGTTTGGTCTTAGATGGTTTGCAGAAAAGAATGATCTTTGACGTCCGTCATTCTTATTCCGTAAAACGTGTCCTAGCCATCTTAACCCTTCTCTCATTATAGCCCTATAAATCGCGATAGAACCACATTTGCCACACAGCTTACTATTTGAAGCATTGTCAGAAAGACGGGCATACAAAAAACAAAAAAAAACAAAAGATAACTGTTTACGATTCCTCAAGAAATAATCAAACAAATCCTCCTCCGTCTTTCAGAGCATCTACGTTTCAGAACCATGCTTGACCACTGTTATCACTGTAACTTCCAATATTCTGATCTTGGTTCGGAGACTTATCTTTCTGTTCTTCTCAACTTTTTTTAACCGTGAAAAAACACCCTGAGCCTTGGCTATTTTGCTGTTAACATCTTCACTAAAAATATTACCTGGGTATGTGAAGCTATCCTCTTGATCGATCTTCCTGTTATTCAATATCACCCCTTCACCTTTACTTATTCCCAGTTTAAGTGACCTAGTCTTCTTAAAATTAGTTTTCTAACCTATTCTTGCGCTCTGAACTCTCTAAATCTCCAAAAACAATTCATTTTGCCAACATTTTCATCTAGGGCATTCAAATCATCAGCATAATCTAAATCTAGTAGTTTTAATTTCCCATCTGATTCTGTGCTCTGTCATAGCCTTCACCGTGTTCCTTAGGACAAAGTCCATCAAAATAATCCATATAAATGGGGATAGAACACAACGTTGCTTAACTCCTGACTCAATGCGAAATCAGCTATAAACGTCACTTCTTATCTTAACTGCAAACATGTTATTCTAGTACACAGTTCTAACCACTGGTATGTATTTATCTGGTCTACCATACAAGGATTGGACCTTCACTAAAAGTCTACCGACTACCTTTATTGCACAATTTTTATTAAATTTTTTATAAAACCTCTTGTGACCCCCCCCCCTCAAAAATCCTATTCACAATCGTCAATAATTTATCGTAAACTTTCCAATCCCCTTATTCTAAACATTCATTTACCAGACTATCAGCACCTGGGGCCTTATTATTTTTTAATCATATTGGTTCTGTCTGCGAAGGTCAGAACGACACAAAGCACAAGAGAGGATGAGTAGAGTAGGTAATTTTTCATGAGCTCGTGCGAAGGAATCTCCTCCCCAAACGCTAAAAAACATGCCTAAAATAAACTGAGATCCTACTTTGATCAGAAATACGATCGAGGATTTCACGAATGGAAATGAAGGATAAGGAAATAAATTGAAATGAGTGAAAAAACTAATTTTAAATGTATACGACCAGGAACATTTCTAAAACAGGGGATGATATACAACACTGTTTATCTGAGATAGCTGCCCCACAAATTGTCAACCAAATTCTAAGCAAAAGCATAGGAAATTACAACGGTTACAGAGTTCTTGCTACTAAACATTTAGGATGGTCACTGAAAGTTTTTTGAATGTTTAAGGATCCCCCAAAGACTGATTCAAAAGTTCTTCTCCCTACAGAAAATTGAAAAATTGAGCTACTATTTAGACTACGACCCATGAGGTAGTCGTTGCGAAAACCGGTATTGGTACCTTCAATTTTTAAAAACATGAATTTTATTCTCAACTGCTTTGCATAACCCTGCAACTCTGAATATTTCAAAACATAAGAATAGTCCTTTTCGCTCAAAATGTACCTACGCACCTTTTTAGTCACCTCAAAATGACAAAGATACATAAAGAGTATAAACCGATCTTAAATTTTTCAGTCTTAAATAAAATACAGGATATGATGAAAGATCTTTACTTAAACATTTGTGCAGATAAAAAAGCTAGCTTATTCTTGTTGAATAAAGGCAGGATACTTCGCTCTTACTTCGGTCCAACTTAATTTTCCACATGATAGATTTTTTATAACGGCAGCCACTTCGTTCACCTAAAATAAACAAGCTTATTAACAAAATTTAGAATCATTGAATCTTAATTCAAGACACTAACTTGCTCCTCATGGCAATTCAGAAGCACAAAACAATCTCATAAAAGAACAACATAAAATTGACGAATCCGTTCCTAAGCTCAGGAAAAACCCTTAAAACTCCATTTGTCCCACACACTAGAGCTCCCCTGTATAGCATGCAATCTATGCTGGCCAACTAGCAACAACGGTGCCTAGGAACTTCCACATACAGGCAGAGCATTATCTCGACAACAACACCTCTCTATCTGTAGTTTCGCAGTTAAAGGAAGTATTTACAACAATATATATATATATATATATATATATATATATATATATATATATATATATATATATATATATATATATATATATATATATATATATATATATATATATATATATAAAATTACACAAATTTTGTTTACTTTTTTTTTAAATGTTAATCAAAGATTCTTAAAAACCCCTAAAAACAATATGGGATACTCTCCAGCGTTAAAACTTTTAAAAATGTTCAAATGGTATTAGAAGTGATCACTTTTTGGATATCGTCTTAGTTTCTTTTTTCAATAAACTTGAATAGTCAAAAACAGAAAAACGAGACATGAAAATATTCAATGACTTTCACACCTAAGGGGTTTGGAATTGCGTTCCAAGTACCCATGTTACAACAATAGCAATTTAAAGATCTCCTATCTAATTTTAAGAGGTGTTAAAATTTTCATCAACCCAGTTGTAACAGATGAAAAAACAGGGGAAGAACGTGAATATGATGTCAGTAAAAAAATCGAAAGGCACGTTTTACCTTTCCCAGTTTCCTAGAAAATTTTTGCTGTGTAATGCTACACCTTTTAGGTTACTACGACTGATGTAAGTGACTGAAGCTCCCATTAAAGGAACACATAAGGATAAAATAGCATTAAAGGAATACAAATATTAACCAATTACAGCTCGAGAAAAAAAGAAGAGATCATAAGTATACAAGATTTTAAAACGTAGCTTTTTAAAAGTTCTCTTTTAAAAAGCTACGAAAATTTCTCTGTTTATTATTCGAAATTTCTTTTTTTCGGCCAAAAAATGTCTCTGTTTATTTAAATTTTGAGCAATATGTAGAATTTTATAAAATTTTATGACTCGTAAACAATTTTAAAAAGGGATATGGAACTGATCTACAAATGGTCCTGACCTCATCAGTGCCAACTGAAAAAAAAAGAAGAAAAATTCAGGCTACATATTTGAAGTCAGTATCAGAAATAGCGTCGACAAGATAATTTTATTTGACACACATAAACAAAACATTTCGCTACACCTGCTAAGAAAGTCCAAAAGGGCTTTCTGGCAGCAGGTGTCATTCTTCTCTATTCTATGCTTTCTAGTAGCACTTATTTTTACATTATTCTACATGCTATTCATACACCATTCATACATATACAACATGCACTCTACTTTCATAAAATATACACGTGATTAGTATTCTTTTGCAAGGAAAGATCTCTTGTTGTAGCCTTGAAGGATGCAAAGCAACTCGGATTTCTTTTTAAAATTGGAATTTTATCCCACACAGGGGGCAAAATTTCTATTTTCAAAAGAAGCTCTAATCATATTTCTAAATGAATGTACCATTTTTAGTGAAATACATAGTGTATCATGACTAACGAGATTATTATTAATGGGGGGAAAATCGAAAGAACAGGGAAGTACATTATTGAAATATTTATACGTGAGAATACTAACTTGATAATAACTATTTTTTGAAATAACAAGAACAAGTTTACACTTAATGTAAATTCATTAATATTATGAGCAATCAAAGTCTTAGGTGACAAAAATTTAGCAGCTCTATTTAGATTTTTTTTTGTATGACAAAAAATTTCTTGTCCATATGGAGCAGAGGGAATGCGTTTTTAACTCGGCAAATCGCTACCGGAAATCTTGACAACTTTGAAGCTATAACATTTGAATGCGTAAGCAACATAATTAAGTTTGACATGTTTCTTTTTTTCAACTCAAATCGAAGGAACTGCATTTTCAAAGCAGCAAAACAAATTTCATCTGGGTAAGTTTCGCTGAATGAATAATGGGGTCTCTTCTGAGTCCTCTACCTCAGTTTATCATGGAAGACGATATTTTACAAGTGATGTCGCGACAATTTTACAGCTTAAGGGAAACCATACGACCACATTCCGCCAAAAGCGTAGCCACATCACACACGCATAAAAAGGTGGCATTGGTTGACGACCCAACCACATTTAGGATAGTGGTATAAAGCAATTCAAAACTCTGGAATATACAAAAATATTTATTGATTGCGACAGAGTTGAAATGCAAGAGCAATTTCAAGCTCTTCATTATAATACTCTTCTTGTTGAGAAGTTTCACAGCGAAAAAATTTGACAAACAATTAAATAATTACTTTGTCCGTTTAGTTGGATTAAATTACAATAAAACAACAAATCATTGATGTCCTCTATAGTAGATTACTGGGCAGTATAAACAAAAAAAAAAAGCTCGTCGTAAAAGGGTGGCCGGGTTGGTGAAATGCTGACTTTGAATCACAGAGATTTCAGCTTCGACTCTTGACGTTAAAGTCTAAGAAAGCCAATTTTGAAGTATAAATTTTCAAAGGTACTAGAATTTACTACAAGTGCTTTGCGTGGCGCCACTCTAACTGCTTCAACATTAAACCAGTTCCGACTCAGGCTCTGATTCCAGAGCGCTAGTAATCATCATAGCTACAACACCTGAGGTAAAATAGTTTTAAAGATCATATAACTTGAAATTAAAGTCACATAACCGATGCTTCCGAATGTGGTTCCATTCAATCAATCTTTATCTCTTACCGGCAGTCGAACTTGTAGCATAGAGTCCCGGTCCCTCAGAGTCACAGAATGGGGTTCTTTAAGCGTGTCAAAATCCACAGTCACTGCAAAAGGCACCCCAAGCTCATCCATTCTTGCATAGCGACGACCTACTGACACTGAGGAGGTGTTGACTTCAGACGGAATCTCTTGATCTTCCAAATCTTGTGCTAAAAAGAAAGAATAAAGTTCGCCAAAAAGTAAAAAAATGATTACAAAATAACTATAACGCGGAGCCCCATCACAGCAAAACAGAGACGAATTTTGTACATGGGAACACGAAAGAGTTCGTGATTTCTTTAGGCTTATAAACAGTTAAGCTATTTTTAAAGTTGCTGAACTATTTCATTTAGACACGTCAAAGAAGAAGAAAATGAGAATGACAGAATGAAGGGAGGAGAAATAGAGAGAGCATGAGAGAATAGGAAAAGAATTATTTGGCACGTACTAAATACTAATAATAAAAAAAAATATGCTATTTTTCAGGTCGTGAAACTGGATGCTAACATAGACAATTAACAAAAAGAGAAAGAGACACCAAAAGAGGAAAGAACATAGATACTATTTTAGAGAGCAAAAGAAATGTAGCCAAAACGTGAGAAGAGATCAGACCAATAAGAAAAAACACTTCTTTATGATACGTGACAACAGTTAAACAGATTGGTCAGAAGCATTAATACCACAAGTACTATTAAGTTATTGCAGTAACAAACCACCTGAGGCCAACCCGGGTGCACCCACTCCTTCTACTCCACAATCTCCAGAGGTTCACTCTTTACGCCCTCCTATAAGTTCCAACTTCTTTCTTCGTCTTTTCTTTGTCAAGCTCTACATTGTGAGCTTTTGTCCGCACATCTTCTTGAGCTGGTGGTTGCTGATTCGTTGTGACCGTCTGATGTTGCATATAGATCTTAAGCATTTTCTATCTAGAAAGTCTAGTTATCGTTCTTCTTCTGCCCTTTACTGGCAAAGTCTCGCAGCCGTATAGTAGTATGGAGCGTACGCCTGCCGAGTATATTCTGAATTTTTTTTTAGCTCAATTTCGAGCTTCGACCACAGGGGTTTGCGCAGTCGCCCAAAGGCACACCAGACTATGCTGATCCTACCTTGAACCCCATTCGACGGTTAACGCTTAGCATCTATAAGCGATCCCAGATGTTTGAACTCTTTAACTCTATCAATATGATCCCTATTAAGATGCATAAAAGAGTTGATATCATTCTTAGTTGATAGGTATTTAGTTTTCAAGATACTGATTGCCAAACCTGCCATATCTGCGGTAGCCGCCGCCCTTATTATCATTTCTTCCACTTTCGGTGCTAAGTTGGATAGGAGAGTACCATCATCAGCATATTCGAGGTCAGCAAAACTTTCTTCGGCAGAATATACCACACAATCTTCTTCGTTCGATGATTTCTTCATAATCCAATCTACTACGAAATTGAAAGAATTGGGGACGCTGGACAGCCTTAGCGAACACCGTAATCTATTTCAAAGAGTTCAGTCTGTTCGCCATATACTCGGATATTACTCTTCATATCTTCATAGCAAGCTTTGAGCAGGCTAAGCAATTTAGTTGGGACACCATCTTCCGGAATTATCTGCCAGAAGAAAGATCAGAGTGTAGTCAAATGCGGCAATGAAGTCGAGAAAGATGGCGATGATGTATTGTCCGAGATTTAATCGATTGTGAAGGGGGAGTCGCAAAGTGAAAATATGATCGACACACCCATTCCTGGGCGGAACCCAGCCCAGTTCTTTCTTGTTCCTTTTAGAAGGAACAAGATCCTTTTAGAAAGATCCTTTTAGACGGATCAGTGAAATTCCCCGGTAATTCGAGTAGGTTCGTCGGGGCCTCCCCAAGTGCAGGGCTTGCTTTGTAAATTTCTGAAGCCAGGGAGTCGTTGCCTGGGGATTTGTATGTTTTTTAAGGATTTTGCGAGATTTCTGACTTCTTCTGACTTCAGGCGGTGAAATGTCACACGGGTCTATTCCTTTGGTGGCAGTGGCATTGGATGAGGGATTTGGCGCGACGCTAGGGGTTTAGTCTGTCCTGTTCTATTTAAAGTGGTTATTCCACTGATCCAATTTCTTGACGGTTTGATGGTTCCGTCTTTGGTTTTCAAGTTTCCTGTGGTACTGCTCCTTTTCACACTAAGCTCTTTGAGGATCTTGTACTGCTTGTAGATCTCATTTTTGGCTGCTAGTCCTCTAACTTTTAGGCCAAGCTTACCAGTTCATTTTCATCCCTCCGAGCCAGTTTGTGGGTTTTTCTACGCAGTTCTATGAATGCTGCCTTGCTGGAGGCTTTCGATTCAATTAAGCAGAAAATTAAAAGAAAAAAAAGATTATAAAAATTAAAAGCTCACTCAAAAAAGAAATTAATAGAAGAAAGAAGTGAAATATACTAAATAAATCAAACAGACTTTAATCAACCCTACACAAAAAAAAAGGTTAAGCTTCTAAACATTAGTATTATTTTTATTTATACCCACGAATTTGGCCTATTTCAATATTTAAAAATAATCATCGGCCTGAACAAATACACTAAAAAAGATGTATGACTATAGAATCATACATCTTCGCATTGCATCAAGGAATAAAACTTTTTTTTCTTCTCAATAACTAAAGATATTTGATTCTAATTGAACTTATTCCCTAAATCCAATAAAAACAATCACAACTTTTAATCGTTTAGCATTGTGTAGCAGTTTTTTAAGTGTTTGCCTGAAACACCGAAAATCCAACAAAAGATACTCGAGGAAGTCACCATACTAAAAGCACTAAAATAACACCTATTATATTTTGTAATTTAACATACAAAATTACATTATAAAATCTTCATAAACGATCAAAAAAAGAGAAGAAAACCCAAAGGTCCCAAGTTTTGCCAAGAAATAAAGTTTTAAAAATCAACAGCCAAATCTGCAGGGAATGGAAAAAGAAAAAAAAATCTGGTTTCACATTTTATAGATTTGGATACACACATTTTCAGTGCTGCAATTCAAAAGGCACTGTTGCAACTTTTAGAGAAAAGCAGGAATATTAAAAAGCGCTTTGACTGTTATTAAATTACTGTTATTTAACAGGTGGTTGTTTTCGGCAAAGAGGGTACAGGCAAAATACTTTGATATTCAAAAATTACATTAATTAACTACTTCTACAAATGAGAATAGGAGATATATTTAAGGTCCATTCACAATGAAATTTCTACTAATACTGAGATTTAACTAGCGCTAAATTTGGGAATCAGTTGAATGCCAACTCGTTTACAATAGAGATCCAGCTGCCGTCCAGAATAGGATCGAGCCAACACCGAAGTTTAATCGAATTGAACTCAGTTGAGGCCGAGAATTATCAGATTGGCTAATACTTGAACTTCATCGAGGCAGAAAAACTGCAAAAAAGCAGCAATTCCTTGCAGGGCACGGAATTTGACTCTGGCGATAAAGTTATGTGAATATGTATTCATGACAATCTAAACAAAAAGAGGCTAAATAATAAATGGAAAAGTGGAATAGAGAAAAAGGAACAATCAGGCGGAGCTACTGGAGCTGGGATGCCAAATGGACACTTTTTCACCCTGAGGGACAACGGGACACAAATGGGTAAAAAGGCAGCTTTTTGAAAAAAGGACACTTTTTGGACATTTTTCCTAATTTATGACGTAAAACAAATTACTTTCATAAACAAATGTCACTGATCACCAAATGAGTGCTAACACTTATATCAACTTATTTTTTAAGTTCTGTATTGTATTTTCCGGGGTTGCTTGCTCTTCCCTGAAGCAAACTTTCTGAAAATGCCTTCAAAATTCTTTCACCTATTAATAGTATTATTAACCCTGATTTTTACTCGCCACAGTCAAGATAACAGAAAAGCTGTCGCCTTTTTCATATAAAACTTACTTCCAGCTTCCGTATATATATATATATATATATATATATATATATATATATATATATATATATATATATATATATATATATATATATATATATATATATATATATATATATATATATATATATATAGATTTTAAATACGTAACCTAACCTAGGTACGTTCCCTCCCCCCTAAACCCCAACAAACAATGGTAAATTTTCCGTTGTTCCTATTATTGACTTACGAATAAAGTATACATACCGCTTGATGCCTTTTTTATGCTCTTTCCAAATATAATAACCATTTTTGCCAGAAATGAATTTTACCCCTCACCCCTATATATTTGCACATTATGGGGGTGGGGGTAAATTTTCTTACTAATGTAAATGAAAGTTAAGTTTAAATTTTCGCCCCCCCCCCCCATAATGTGCAAATATATACCCGGAATTGGTATATATAGGGGGGGGGGTAAAATTCATTTCTGACAAAAATGATTATTATGTTTGAAAAGAGCATAAAAAGGCATCGAGTGGTAAGTTTACTTTATTCATTAGTCAATAATATAAACAACGAAAAATTTACCGAAACAATCACTAAAATATTGCAAACCACGCTTCGCAATCAATTTAGATAGCAAATACCCGTTTGACGGGTCGGTAAGTTTTTCGCAGTTCATATTATTGACTTACGGATAAAGTAAGAATACCACTCGATGCCTTTTTTATGCTCTTTCCAAAAATAACAATCATTTTTGTCGGAAATGAATTTTACCCCTACCCTTATATATACCAATTCAGAGTGTATATTTTCACATTAGGGGGGGGGAGGTGGGCGGGGTAAAGTTTAAACTTACCTCTCATTTACATCAGAAATAAAATTTACCCCCCCCCCCCTAATTTTCAAATATATACCCGGAATTGGTTTATATAAGGGTGGGTGTAAAATTTTTTTCCGACGAAAATGATTTTTATATTTGGAAAGAGCATAAGAAAAAGGCATCGAGTGGTATGTTTACTTTATTCGTAAGTCAATAATATGAACTGCGAAAAATTTACCGACGGGTCTCCATGTCTGGTTTCCTTATACAGTATACAGCGTACTATATAAGTATATAGTAAATAACGCATATACTTAATATAAGTATATACTTATATAGCATATATAGCTATATACGCTATATACTATATACGCTATATATACTATATACTTTTGTTTTATATATATAAATCAAAAGAAAATTTAAAATGATCACTTACATACGAAGGAGAAGAAAAGAAAATATACATAGAATGAAAAGTATAGAAAAAAAATAGAATAAATAAACTAAATTCAGTCAAAGTTCAAGAAAAAAATTAATTAATTAGATTAAATAGACTAAAAAAAATAAAATAAAAATATAATGAAAAAAAAATACAATAAAAATAACTTCTACGAAGCCAAATAATTTTTAAATTTTTTTTAAAACAAACCGAACGAGTGGCACCCTCGAGCTGATTGAGTACTTCTCAATAGTAATTCGAAACAAATATTACAAGAAAATAGTACAAGAAAGTACTTCGTCTCCAGCCGTATATGCTTTCAGCGTCATGGATGATAAGACTTCGCGAAAGAACATTCTTCAAGCATGGATATTTTTTCATGTAGCCACAACTATTGATTACAAGCTAAAACAAAGCTAGAACATGTTCTAGCTTTGTTGCATATATATATATATATATATATATATATATATATATATATATATATATATATATATATATATATATATATATATATATATATATATATATATATATATATATATAATTTTTAAAGTGAATCCACTATGCTTTCCCTCCTTAATGTACAAAAAAATAGTAAAAATTAAGTATTTTCTATGCATTTTGCCATGCATCACAGTTCTTTAGTGTTACGTCAGATCAAAAGTACGCAAAAGCCATTTAACCAAATAAAAGTAAAATTATTATGCAAATTTCGGTATAATTATTCATGTACGTTGAGCCACCATCAAAGCTGCATTAACTCAAAAACGTTCAGAAATTAAATAAAAAAACAAGTTTTTTTAAGTGAAATTAAGGAGCGATATTAAAACTTAAAACGAAGAGAAGTTATTCCGTATATGAAAAGGGCTGTCCCCTCCTCAAATATATATATATATATATATATATATATATATATATATATATATATATATATATATATATATATATATATATATATATATATATATATATATATATATATATATATATATATATAAACTTAAAACGAAGAAATTATTCCGTATATGAAAATGGCTGTCCCCTCCTCATATATATATATATATATATATATATATATATATATATATATAATCTTTAAAGTGATTCCACTATACTTTCCCTCCTTAATGTGCAAAAATATAGTAAAAATTGATTGTTTTCTATGCATTTTGCCATGCATCACTCTTTTTTCAACTAGTATAGCCGTAAATCAAATAAATGCTGACGAAAGCAAGAAACGGGGAAACATATGGGAATAATACAATTCGTCTATCTATAAGTTTGCACATTAGAGGCGCTGGGAGGTAAGTATAGCGAAATCGATTTCAAAGTTTGATAACTGCAATTTTTGCATATTATAAAAATATAAACTGTCTTATTAACATATCTCCTCTTCAATAGCCCCAATTTTAGGCTTATACTATATATATATTACTTTTATAGTTTTATAAAGTAAATATATACAGTATATATCTATACTATATATATTTACTACTATATGTATATACAGGTACTTTTGTATTATATACAGGTACTTTTGTATTTTTTCAGGTCGTGGATCATTTTCTAATAAACACATTAATCTCATTCTTATGAATACATTAACATTTGGATGAAATAACTTCTTACATAGGGGAACACTAATCTATACTTTATACTGGAAAAGGAAGAACATAAATCCGGCCCTAGAGTTGCGAGCCTTTTTTGTCAATAGACCTTTCCAAATCAATCAAGTCCATTTCTGCAGCCATTACGTATTTGTGTCAACTTAGACTACTGAGTCAGGGAGAGAATTACAATTGTCTTCAGCTTGAATAATCGAAATGTTTGCTCTGATGTTACTCTTCTATTTTCTTACTTCTTAATGTTACTCTTTGTTTCTGATACTCTTTACATTAAATCTGATCTTACTCTTTTATTTTCTTTCTTTTGTTTTTCTTTTATTCACCTCCTCCTTTTTTTTGTATCATATTAGTTCATTTGTTTCCGCAATATCTTCATTTCCAACTATGTTTTCCACATCTCAATCCTGAAATGAGATTTTGAATTCAAAGATTTTTCTTCATGGAACATCTTCTCCTAAGCTCGTTTCGAGGAAATCAAGAAAGAAGTTTCCGCCTACATCAAGAAGATCGGTTACAACCCATCATCTGTTTTCTTTGTCCCAATTTCTGGTTGGCACGGAGACTACATGTTGGAGCCATCTGACACACTTCCATGGTAAAATGGGTGGGCCATTTAGTGCAAAGAAGGCAAGGCTGACGACAAGACCCTCCTTGAAGCTCTTGATGCCATACAGCCATCCAGCCGCCCAACCGAAAACCCCTTCAGGTGAGTTTAAATCGATAATGGCCGTCGCTTGTCTCTTGGAACCGATCTGAGACTTTTCAACCACTTTCAGAGAATGCTTTGTTTCCATTTTCAGAGTACTTCCATTTATCCACCGAATAGGAATAGGACCTAAAGTCTTAACCAATGTGGTATGCTAGAACTATCGGATTCATCGTTTCTTCTATCTTACGGTTGACGTTTTTCATCAAGTCGGTCAACTTCAAGGACCTACCTACTGCTGGTGGCAAAATCACCAAGGCCGCTGAGAAGAATGGAAAGAAGAAGTGAATGGCCATTCCCTTCTGGCGCGTTCCGCGTAAATCCCCGCGGCGTCTAGCTGTGTGCATTTGGCTATTATCATACTGCTGTCATAGAGAGAAAGGAGTTTCGCAGAAAAGCTGTGTTGCGCCTCAATTTTATTTATAGCCGCTACCGAATGTTTCTGTTTTATATTTTGTACTTTCAGCTGTAATTTTTTGCCAAACGCTGGTCGCCTGTTTTTATCGAGTATAACTCAAGCGAATTTATTTCAATAGGCCTTGTCTTCTCACTTTTTTAGTTCTCTAAAACGTAATTTGTGCTCAAGGCTACTTCTGCATGTTCAGAAAACGGCAAGATAGAGGAGTTGTTAAATGATTTTAAACACTTGACCAACCAGTTAGCTGAGTAGTTAAGGTGATCGACGTCTTTCGTTTTACTTTAAAACCATGTAGGTCGAAATAGATATTTCGTTGCTACAGTCGTTCAGGTACACCAAAAATAAAGATAAACCAAAAAATACCATAACATATAGGAGAAGGACAAAGGAGGCTACCCCAGCACGCCAAAATCTAAAAATAATACTAAGAAACAAATTATCAAGAAGCATCACCCCTCATCAAAGGTTAATATATTCTACTAATTTAGTCTTTAAAACTGATCGGCTATTAGTATTTTTAAACTTACCATTTAATTTTAGCCTATTTGCTATAGAAGGGATTTGGTATCTTATTGAAAATTTATCTCTTTCACAATTAACCAAAGGGGTTCTATACGCTCCAAAACCAGCCGACGAAGAAGCGAGGGGGTTTAAAATGATCAGGAAATGTATTTAGGTAAATAATGGGACAATATCTTAGGTATGTATGATTCTATTAAAGAATGATAAAGAATTTTAATAATTGAAAAAGGAAAAACGTAATTTAATCGATGTAAACATCCTAAATTTTGGGCTAATTTTATACGGAGATGGTCAGAATGACTACGGAAACATAAAAGTTCATCAAGAATAATCCCCAAATATCTATATGTCTTAACCCGTCTAATTCTACACCCAGAAACAACTAACTCATCAATACCAACTTTAGCAACTCCTTGCTTATCTGATTATATCTGATTAGATAAGATAAGATATTTATTTCAAAAAATGGCTATCACAAGCCCCGAAGGGCCGAATTCGCATTTCGGGGTCATATAATAAAAAAAAGACAAATAGCACAACAACTAAAAAACTGGCTAAACAATGCCAAAAACAACAATATCAGAAAGGCAAAGCCATCCATTAGTCTAACAAAAAGTGTCAAATGTAAGAAAGTTAAAAAGGCACAAATTAAAGCAAAACCAAAAAAAAAGAGATAAAAATAATGTTAAAAAGGTTTAAAAGAGATTATATAAAAAGGGGAGGGAACGAAAGAGCCAAACGGACACCAGCATGGGTATCACCAGTAAAAAAAAAAAAAAAAAAAAAAAAAAAAAAAAAAAAAAAAAAAACGGTTTATTTGATCAGTAATGAAGGGGAAAAAGGTTTTTTCATATCTGGAGGTTAATATCTGGTGATTACTTAGCATTAGGTAGGACCGCGTTTCGGGAAATTAAACCTCATTGTGAATGGGCCTACAGGAGAAAACAGAGAGTTCTAAGTTTCTTCAGAACAAATTCAGGCATGAAAAAAATGAGTTTGAACCATTCAATGCAGGGGTCCGGAGTTAAGATCGTTGGCTTCAAATCTCAATAAAAAAAAAAAAAAAATTCACGTAACACTTCATGAATCCCCAAAGGCGACTTGCAAAGCACTTTAACTTAAAAAAAAAAAAAAAAAAAAAAAAAAAAAAAAAAAAAAACTTACAGATTTTTTTAACAAAAGGCATAAAACCCTGTTTGTTACTCAACGGGAGAACACAGCATTTGTATGGAGCAACAATTGGCGGAAGTTTCAAGAACTGGAAGAAGAAAAAAGTAAAATGTAAAAATATATCCTCACTAAATCAAAAAACAAAAGCGGAAGGAAAACATGGAAAAAAGAAAAAATAGGAGGGATAGAAGCTAGAAAAAAAATTAGGATAAAAGTTTTCTTTTCTGAAGACGTAGCTATCTTGAATAAAGCGATTTGATGAGGAGAGGGAGAATCGTTCATTATCCAAGTTCATACTCGGATGCTGAGGAAGCCTGGTTTCTTTTACATATTAAATAAAAAAAAAAAAGTTTTTTTTAACTGAAAGTAAGGAACGACGTTAAAACTTAAAACGAAAAGAAATTATTCTGTATATGAAAGGGAATTATGCTCCTCAACGCCTCGCTCTTTACGCTAAATTTTTTTATTGTTTAAAAAAAAATAAGAGTTGTGAGAAAGTCAAACTTTAAAGCGTAAAGAGCGAGGCGTTGAGGAAGGGACAGCCCCTTTAATATCCGGAATAATTTCTGTTGGTTTTAAGTTTTAACGTCGTTCCTTACTTTCAGTTAAAAAAAAAAACTTGTTTTTTTTATTTAATTTGTGAACGTTTTTGAATTAATGCAGGTTTTGATTTTGGTTCACCGCACATGAATAATTAACACAAAATTTGCATATTAATTTTACTGTTATTTGGTTAAATGGCTTTCTCGAAACTTATTTAATTTTTTTTATTTAATATTAATATTTTATTTAATAAAATTAATTTTATACGTATATTAGGGGGCTCGCCCCCTAGTCAATACCTCGCTCTTTAAGCTGAAGTTCGAATTTTGTTCCAATTCTTTAAAAACTACCCCTTAATCACAAAGGCCGTTATTTATCATAAATAGCTATTGTTAAATTACTAAAAAATATTTGGCTTAAAGATTGATGTTCTGCCTAGAGGGTGAAGTGGTGAACCTAATCATACACCCGATAGTTTCTGTTCGTTTTAAGTTTTGAGGTTACTCCTTATTTTCAGTTGGAAAACTTGTTTTTTTTATATGTAATTTCTGATCTGTTTTTTTAAGTAATGCTGCGAAATCCGGCGCCCCCTTCAATGCAATGTCCCTTCCCCCATGAAAACTTCCTTCATGGAAATATCTTACCAAATAACCCCCGACCCACCTACCCCCCTACTACCAGAAAACATCCCCCCTGAAAACGTTTGTATACGTCCTAATAACCAATACTATATGTTTACATTGGGTAAAGTTCATAACTTTCAGCCCTTCCCCCGGGGACTTCGGGGGATTAAGTCATCCTAAAGGACATAGTTATTATATTTTCAACCATGCTGAACAAAATTGCTCTCTCAAAATTTTGATCGAGTGACTTTAGGAAAAAAATGAGCATGAGAGGGGGCCTAGTTGCCCTCCATTTTTTTTGTCACTTAAAAAGGGCACTAGAACTTTTAATTTCCGTTTCTATGAGTCCTCCACGATATTCTAGGACCACTGGGTCGATACATTTTTGTAGATAGGAGCTTGAAACCTCTACAGTAGGGTTCTCTGATACCCTGAATATGATGGTGTGATTTTCATTAAGGTTCTATATCTTTTAGGGAGTCTTTCCCCCTTTCTACAAAAATCGACCAAGTTTTCTCAGACGCTTAACTTTTGATGGGTAGGACTAAACTTGATGAAAGTTATATATTTGAATTCAGCAATGAAATCTGATTCTTTTGATGTATCTATTGGTATCAAAATCCCGTTTTCTAGAGTTTCGATTACCATTGAGCCGGGTCGCTCCTTACTTACAGTTCGTTACCACGAACTGTTTGATAGTTTCCTTTTCACTTGCCTGTTAATTGACTCGTCCGTCATTTTTTACAATTGAAGTAAAATTGCATATGCACCCATGGAAGTATGAAAGAATTTAACTCAGAAGTTCAACATCTAAAACGAAAGAAGGGCACTCATTTCAAAAAGCAAAACAAAGGCAAACAGGCAAATTTGGTTGAGAATTTGAAAAATATGGCTAAATCTCAAGATAACGGAATTTCTTAAGAAGGGGGAAGGGCAATATCAGAAGCACCCCATACTATGTGCGTAACCCCATGGACGGATTAAACTACCGTCCGTATTTCTCTTCTTTATGAAAAAGGAGATTTCTGACCAGGGTTACAAGATTCGTTTATTCCTAACTAGTATATTTTTAGACTGCTTTTTTTGTTAAGCAAAATTCGCATATATTCTTGCATAAGCGACAACCTTATCTTGCCTAATTCCCACAAATTATATCATACTTTTCACCCATTATTTTGGCATATTTCCTTCTCCCTCTAAATCCTGCGTTTGTTCCTACCTTAAAAGAAAAGAGGATAAAGCTGGACATGGATGGTAGAAAAAATAGTTTGTCTTAAAATCAAATAATTTGTAGCAAAAATTGAAAGAAGACATGCTTTTAAATTTAGCTATTTCAAAGAAATGTCTTTGAATTTCCTTCCCCAAAAAATCTCGCGACTCTTCAATTATTTCTATATAGCAGGGACATCATGTATATCTTACTAGACTTGTAATAACCATTTAATAAAATCAGCTCAAACTTTACATTTCTATTACAGGAAGTCAGGAACTGTGAAATTAATTTTGCGGGTCCTTTTTTTTCGGCTGAAACTTCTCCACCAAGTTAAACAGAGTTTTTTAAAAATTGAACATGAAACTGGCTGAAAAATTTCCTAGTTGTTATTTTGTCTTTTTTTTCTTCATTTTCTGGTAGATGAGTGAGTGACTGAAACAGAGAGAGAGAGACAAAGAGACAGAGACAGAGAGAAAGACAAAGAGACAGAGAGAGAGAGAGAGAGAGAGAGAGAGAGAGAGAGAGAGAGAGAGGGAGGGAGAGGGAGAGGGAAAGAGAGAGAGAGAGAGAGAGAGAGAGAAGACAAAAAGGAAAATATTCATACCGTTCGTTTTTCATCACCTTCTCGGACACCAAAGTTATGTTCAAGTATTACATACAGAATCCGCCCAATCCCGAATGAGGGCTCAATAACACTTGGCACAAAGTTTTCTATGTGAACCGTTTCGTGTGAATCAAATTTTCTAAAAAAAAAAATTAATAACAATAAAAGCATTAAATACTTATTTTGTCTTAGAATATGATTTCGGCTTCTTAAAACATAGCGTTAAGTACTGCTTTGTAGACATGTAAATTTTAGCTTCTTAATTCTACAGACAATGCCTCCATCTGAAAAGTTTAAAAAGACACATATCAAAGGTCTATTACCCCTTCCCCCAACTATTCCATAAACAACACTGCGTCTCTCAATTTTTCAGTTAATCCCAAACAACTCAACTGGCAAAATGTTTACATTGTCTCTAAACAGAGTATATACTATTCGAACTAATAAGATCGTCGACATATACTAATTTCTGACAAGATTCTATCCTATTACCAGCGACATTGACGCCCAGAGTAATATAATTTAACAAAAGCAAATTTCATGGAAGAATTGTAGGACTCTAAAAATTTAAAATAACTACAAGGAAACTTTCCTTGGTACTTAAATTATATCATACTTTTCACCCATTATTTTGACAAATTTCCCCCTCCCTCAAAATCCTGCGTTTGTTCCTACCTTAAAAGAAAACCCTACAAAGGTAGATCATAAAGCTAGAACACTATTGATAGATCAGATCCCACTAAAAATAAGAAGAAAAGAAAGTGATCATTCAGCAACACAGAAAAGCAGAGGATCCGCTAGCCGCAGAAAAAAAGGAAATAAAAAGCTACTGCAACTAATTAAAGCCGAATTCAAATCTAAATAGCTTCAATTGCGTTAAATTTAGGATGGGTATTGCTGCCCATTGCTTGCTTGCATCAGGACCAGACGTTTTCTGCCTCACCTGACATCTGCAATTCAAATGTTATATATTTTTTTACTTTTTGTTTGTAGCACACTAATGCAAGATGAAATTTGTACTTTTTTTCAACGTACGGTAGAATACTGAATATATATTTCTTATCCAAAATAGAGCTCCTTTTTTATTTGTAGATAGCTGAATTAAATTCTTAGTGTGGGTTATAGGAGTAAGTTTGATAAACAGAAACATAAATTTTGGAATAAACTGAGAGGATTACTACCAGAAGTTGTTGCTGTCACCTCGCAAGAATTCCTGAGAAATGAGCTGAAGCGACCCTTGTGAGACTTGAGAAGCCGCAGGCAAAATCCAGTGAATATGCCGAACTTTTAGCAAAAACAATAATTTATAATTAAATTATAGAATTTTAGAAATAAGAAGTGACTTTTCAATCACCATGTGCTTTCGTTCCTCCAATAGTGCTTGTCTGCTGATAAATTGTTACATTTCATTATAGTTTAGTGACAACCTTGTCTAGAGACCTTGGCAGAATACCGTTAGAACATTCCCCCCCCTAGAGAACAGATTATTTTCGGACAAATTAAAGCTACAAAAAAAAATACAGACTTGAGCCAGCTGTTTCACAAGTTCCCATGATATTTGCTGAGGGTGGCAAATGTTATACAATTGATCATTACCAGCTAAATATGCCTTGTCAAGATCAAACTTCACCCACAAAAAAGAAAAACTATAAAGATCTACATCTTATTTTGGAATAAACTAGACAGGACTTCACTTTGTTATATAAGAATCGACAAAAGCCAATTTACCAGAATCAACACTAGTTCTAATATATCAAGGGAGATGCGCTGTAGTTTACGTAATATCCAACTATGAGACATGATTTCATTGTGTAGAAACACAAAACAGAGGTTCACTGGAGTACCGGGAAAACCTCCTAACAGCGGAGATAACCTGGCTCGTGGATGAGTATATGGTTATGCGTTTGTATGCCAAGTTGTATCAAGGAGGCACACTTGTGCCTCTATAAAGAGGCGACCCACCACAATGTTAAGCGATTTCCAGTCCTAGTGGTCGCAGAGAGACAGCGGTGATCGCATTATGTAGCCCAAACTCAAACTAAGAAACTTGCAAAATTTCACCCCCATCTGACTTTATCTTCATGGGTAAAAGGGGGCCAGAAGTTTCAACCCTCTAACCACAGCCCCCGTTTAACGTTGTCCGATTGGGTTGAAATTTAGAGGTTAAGCTGTCCTCGGGCCTAGGAGCTCATCCTCGAAATTTCAGCTCAATCCGATCACTCCTTCCCTGTTTTCCAAAAACCAAATATAGCCACTAAAAGTTCAAAAAAAATTTTTTCTTAGCCACGCCTACAGGCCACAGTTGGCAACTGATCCAGGTGAATGAGGACTCATTCGAATTAGAATTCGACCTGTTAGGGCCTTTTCATATTTTCAGACCGAAAAAATTATCCCCCGAATTTACATTTACGAAAAACCTCGTTTTCCTATAAGAACCCGCTATAAGCGGGCTCTTATCGTTTTTCTATAAGAGCCCGCGAAAACGCGGGCTCGTTTTCCTATAAGAGCCCGCAAGCCCGCAAGCTGTCCAATCAGCTAATAGTTAGTCAAGCAATAATAAGTAATAAACTGTACAAAAACGTGCAGAAATTATTTGAGAAAAACTACGTTTTCTAAAGAGTTAAAGAGGCTGAGTAACAAGGTCGAACCTTAAAACGTACAGGGATTAGGAGGCACAGTTGGGGGGCTGCTGCCCCCAAACCCCCGCTTTCGCAGCCTTTAAATAAAAAAAAGTGTTTTAAACTGGTTGGGGGTAGGGGGACAAGCTTGTCCTCCTCCCCTCGAATCTTCTTTCGTACCTGGCCAAGGTCTTTGTAAATATCGGTACATCACATTTGCAAATATTCAGGATAATGTAAGCGCCAATAGTTTGTTTGTCATCAATTGTTCTCTTTATGTGCAGAATAATTAAAACATTTAAATGATTTTTGACAATTATTTATGCTGTATTATTACCAAATTATTTGAAAAAAACTACGTTTTCTAAAGAGTTAAAGAGGCTGAGTTACAAGGTCGAACCTTAAAACGTACAGGGATTAGGAGGCACAGTTGGGGGGCTGCTGCCCCCAAACCCCCGCTTTCGCAGCCTTTAAATAAAAAAAAGTGTTTTAAACTGAAAGTAAGGAGCGACATTAAATCTTAAAACGAACAGAAATTATTCAGTATATGAAAGGGGCTGTTCCCTCCTCAACGCCTCGCTCTTTACGCTAAAGTTTTTATTGTCTAAAAAAAAGAGTTGTGAGAAACTCAAACTTTAGCGTAAAGAGCGAGGCGTTGAGGAGGGCACAGTCCCTTTCATATACGGAATAATTTCTGTTCGTTTTAAGATTTAATGTCGCTCCTTACTTTCAGTTTAAAACACTTTTCTTTTTTTTATTTAAAGGCTGCGAAAGCGGGGGTTTGGGGGCGGCAGCCCCCAACTGTGCCTCCTAATCCCTGTACGTTTTAAGGTTCGACCTTGTAACTCAGCCTCTTTAACTCTTTAGAAAACGTAGTTTTTTTCAAATAATTTGGTAATAATACAGCATAAATAATTGTCAAAAATCATTTAAATGTTTTAATTATTCTGCACATAAAGAGAACAATTGATGACAAACAAACTATTGGCGCTTACATTATCCTGAATATTTGCAAATGTGATGTACCGATATTTACAAAGACCTTGGCCAGGTACGAAAGAAGATTCGAGGGGAGGAGGACAAGCTTGTCCCCCTACCCCCAACCACCCCCATCCAAGACAAAACGAAAATCCAGAACGTGCAAATAATACGGTCGTTTACGGGCCAGGCGCCCAGCACCAAGTGTAACTTTGAAATGACATCCAAACGACATAATGCCTAAAAAACCAACAACTACTACGTATTTCATGGTTCTGCGCCTAAAAATTGTAGCTTATTGGGATTACAACCTTTAACATTTTGAATTCCACAAAAGCTCGATTATTTATCTTCAAAAATGGATTTAAATAAAGATTAAGTTTTATACCAAAAAGAGACTAAAAAAGGACCAAAAAGAAAAAGACTGAAATAAAATAAGACTCTAGGCTATATCAATTTTTATTTTTTGAAGCACCCCCCACGAACGGATCCACTCCCCCTACTCTAAAAAAATTAGGAGAAATTCCCTAATTGATAAAATCCGATCGAATAAGATTTATTAAAACTTTGATCCTCCTGATCACAGAAATGAGGAGAAATTTTTCCAGATGTTTCCCTCTACCAGTTTCGGAAGTTAGAATGTTCCTTTATACAAATCAAGTGAAAAGCCTGCTGCCGCCAGTTATGACACAGACCAAACAAAAATGTTGGCACAGTTCTTCATCTGATTACTTGAAGAAGGAAACGCCGATAAAACAGTATTTGTTACAGAGTGGCCACATTAGTCTTTCAGGCAAATAAGTATAAAGCAGATCAAACAGTCTGTGGTAACGAACTATAAGTAAGGAGCGACCCGGCTCAATAGTAACCGAAACTCTAAAAGACGGAATTTTGGTACCAAAAGATACATGAAAGGAATCAGAATTTTATGATAATTTTAAATATACAAATTTAATCAAGTTTAGTACTCATCAAAAGCTAGGAGCCTGAGAAAATTTGCCTGATTTTCGAAAAAGGGGAAAACACCCCCTAACAGTCATAGAACCTTAATGAAAATACCGCCTTCAGATTCAGCGTATCAGAGAACCCTACTGCAAAGGATTCAAGCTCCAATCTTCAAAAATGTGGAATTTTGTATTTTTTGCTAGAAGAAAGATCACGGATGCGTGTTTATTTCTTTTTTTTTCTTTTTCCCCAGGGGTGATCGTATCGACCCAGTGGTCCTAGAATATAGCGAGAGGGCTCATTTGAACGGAAATTAAATCTTCTAATGCCCTTTTCAAGTGACCAAAAAATGGAGGGCAACTAGGCCCCCTACCAGGCTCATTTTTTCCCAAAGTTACCCGATCAAAAGTTTGAGATTGCCATTTTGTTCAACATGGTTGAAAAATATAATAATGTTGTCTTTGAGGATGACTTAATCCCCAACATTCTCCGGGGGGAGGGCTGCAAGTTCTGAACTTTGCCCACTATTTGCGTATAGTATTGGTTATTGGGTATACAGACGTTTTCAGGGAGGTTTTTCTGGTAGTGGGGGGTGGGTGGGTCGGGGGTTACATGAAAGGATCTTTCTATTGACGAAGTTTTTATGGGGAAGGGACATTACTATGAAGGAGGCACCGGATTTCCCAATATTATTGAAAAAAAACCATCAGAAACTAAATAAAAAAAAGTTTTTCAACTGAAAGTAAGGAGCAACATCAAAACTTAAAACGAACAGAAATTATTACGTATATGATTGGGTTCACCCCCCTAGTCAATACCTCTATCTTTACGCTAAAGTTTTTCAGTACTTTCATAAGAGCTATTTATTCTAATTAACGGCCTTTTTGATTAAGGGGTTATTTCCAATAGAAGGGGTCAATCGCAGACAGAAGGGTCAGATAAGCAACAGTACTAGAAGCGACACATACTTGATTACAATGCAGAACAGAAACGGTAGAAGGCCATTAAGAACGAAGGGTCAAACACATGTGTTTCACTTTTACAAGGATTAAACGAAAGACTAATCTTATAATACGCATTTGACAGCCTAGAGAAATGTTCCATGATTAGCCTGCTCTGCTAGGACTCAGGATATTATCAGTATACTTTAGGACCCTAATATCTATTCCAGAAACAACTCTGTACTACAACCTGCTGGGGCTCAACAACACTATGATTATACAAAGGAGGGGAACTGGTAGCTCACTGGCTAATGGCTTTATATACAGGAATTAATACTGCAGACCTATTAGTGGGCGAATATAACCCATGAAAATGTATTTGTACGTTTAACTTACGGTACAGAGCTCTAAGAGTTATAACAATAAACCCAGACAGACCGTGCTAACGAGCACTTAAGAGCTGCTTTTGTATGTCTTTTAATTTTCCTAAAACGGTTCATATAGTCACTCCAATCATAATTTCCACAGCGAACAAGCGCATTTGAGTCTTAGCTAGACGTACATTACTTGGACAACGTAAAGTCCTGTATCAGCATGGTTAGTTTCACCAAACAAAGTGTAGCAGGAGCAACACTTTGATGACTTTCTTTGCCATCGATAAAAACACTGTAGTTGCCGAAGTCTTGAATTTTTCAAAATGATACATCAAAGTAAGACCGTTTCAAATTACGATATTTCTAGTTAAATTAATTTTTTTTTTCATGACCCAATCAATTTTGCTACTTTTAAAATGTATCATGTATAAAAACTAATATTGCATTACTGTGGTCCAAAACATAAAACCTAACCAATTTACATTGTTATTTATAGAAATACAGACGGCATTTAGAGAATTCACGTCAGAATATCTAAAGAGAAGCAAAAATGAAAGTCCTCACATATTTATATAATTTTTAATTAATGCATATTAAGGATTTCGGTATCCCCTTGCAGTCTCAAAAACCACCTATGGTCAACAATCCCAATTTTAGTATCCTGTGATCTAACATCCTAACTATATCTAAACTACTTAACTTAGAAAAAAAACCAAGCACATTGAAAAAGACTAATCGCTAAAACGCAAGAAGCATTTTCTTAAATAAACTTTTAAGCGTGAAGAGTGCTTCTGCAGTTACGGCTCTCCTACGAAATCTATCTGGATATTACACTCCCTAAAAAACTGGCATGCACATATAAATACATATTAATGACAATACATACCCGTCCTGTTTGATTGACGATTCAATGACATTACTTTTCACTTTTTCAATTTCCTCGAGAACTATCTTTACTTCAGCTTTAAATTGTTTTGCAATTAGGGCTTTCCGGGGCACTATGTCTGAAAAAAACAACAATAAAGATTATTAAAGAGGGATTAGAGGAGATAATGCTACTCATGCTACTAAAGTAATGACAGAAACTAAAAGCCAACGACAAAACAAAGGTTTTTTTTATGTCAGACACACAAAAAAAGAAAATGAAAAAGGGAATAAAGATAATAGACAACAGAAAATCCTAACTAAAACTGAATGATAAATAGCGAGAAGACCCATGGCTTAAGGTTGAGTTTTCCATTTCAATTAGTCTCACTATTAAATTATTATTACATTCAATTTAATAGTGCAACCCAAACGGAAACAAGAGAAAAGCTACTTAACATATGACAAGGTTAGTTAAAATTATCTTTTGGTTTGATGTGCACATTTTGGGATACCATCTAAAGTGCAATTTGAAAAGTTTCGCTTTAAAACGTTTGCAAGCACTTTAAAAGATCTCATGTGAGAGATATTTACTTAGAAGGCACAGCCCAATTTCTAATATGAAAAGTCACGAACCATACCATTTGGATTCTAACTAAATTCTTGAAATATACCAAACATTCTTCTGGCAGAGTTTTCATTCAGCTACATGCTTTAGAATACAAACAGAAATTCTAGAATTGCAATTCGAAAAACCCAGAAAATCGTGACATTTTCTGCCAGATTTTTTCCTGGTCCACCCATGGAAAATAAATCATCGGGGGTTTTCACATCTAGAGAAGTGAGTATCAAACAGTTCTTGGTAACAAACTGTAAGTACGAAGTGACACAACTCAAAAGTAACCAAAACTCTAAAAAATGGAATTTTGATACAAATAAAAACCAAAAGAATTTGCTTATTATGGTGATTCCAAATATATAAGATTCATCAAGTTTATTGTTACCCATCAAAAGCTATGAGCCTGAGAGGTTTTGCCTCATTTTCATAAAAGGGGGGAAATACCTTCCTTTCATATGCTAAAAGTCAAGAATTTTTTATGAAAATTACACCATCAGATTCAGCGTATCAGAGAAACTTACTGTACAAGTTTCAAAATCTTATATGCAAAAATGTGGAATTTTTCATTATTTGCCAGAAGAAAGATCACGGATGTGGTTTTTTTTCCCCAGGGGCGATCTTATCGAACTAACATTCCTAAAATATCGGGAAAGGGTGCATTCGAACAGAAATTAGAAGTTCTAGTGCCCTTTTTAACTGACCATAAAGATCAGAGGGTAGCTAGCCACCCTCCCACGCCCCCTTTTCCCCCAAAGTCGTCCAATTAAAATTTTGAGATAGCCGTTTTGTTCAGGTTAGTTGAAATATCTAACTGAATTATCCGTGGGGGGGGGGGGTAATTTACGTTGGAAAAAATTTCCAGAGGAGTTTCCCGTGAGGGGAGGGAATTTTTCATGGAGGGTGAGCCAGACTTACAGGTATTATTTGAAAAAGGAGCAGAAATTAAATTGAAAAATATATTTTTTAAACTGAAAGTAAGGAGCAACATTAAAACTCAAACGAACAGAAATTATTCCGTATATAAAGGGGTTACCGCCTTCTCCATACCTTGCTCTTTATGCTAACGTTTGACTGTTTGTCCCAATTTTTTAAAGAACGACTACTAAAACACAAGGGCTGTTTTATTAGAGTAGAAAAGCTATGCTATTTTAAAAATGCTAACAATTTTAGCGCGATGAGTAAGGTTTTGAAGATGGGGGCAATCCCTTCATATACCGAACAATTTCTGTTCGTATTGAGGTTTAATGTTGCTCTTACTTTCAGCTGAGAAAACTTTGTTTATTTTATATTTTTATCGAAGGGCCCATTTTTTTGTGCAGATCAGAAATATTTAAACGAGTCTGAAATTACTAAAAGCGTGTAGTCTTTTGTTCCTTAAGGGAACTTACTCCAGAAACCGTATCTATGGCTGGGTGAGCCTGTAAGTTTTTTTCTTGATTTAAGCCTTCTAAGTTCTGTAATAATCCGAAAGAAAAAATATTATCCAAATAAGTAAATCATAACAGAACATACAGATAAATTTCCAATTTGAATTTTTAAGAATTAAAATTTTTAAAGGAGAAAGATGAATAACTACTCAAGGGCATAAACATTTTCTCAAAACATAATAAGACTCCAGAATGTGATGGCCTTCCCAAAAGAAGAAAAAAAATTTTGTACCCTAATGTAGAATGCCATTACTACTCAACTAAAATATTCGGACTTTATAGGCAAAATTTCCTTATGCCGTTTAGGTGCGTCGAGATCCTGTTGAAATCCATCCTGTAAATAGGCTTAAGCATCAAAGTGCTACCAATGACAGCAGTTTAGCGAGTTTGGATGCAAATATTTTGCAAAAAAAAAATGAATATACTGTACGAAGAAAATTTCAATAAAAGTTGGAAGAGTTTTATTAGATGGGGTTTCTAAACTACTTGCAAAAGAGCAATCAAAAGTAAAGCTTAGTAATAGCGTATTCGAGTACCCCCCCCCCCCTAATTTCATCGAGTCTCAGTGAAACACTTCACGGAGCTTTACTTACCGCGGTAAATAGAATAGTGCTGTAAAATATTATGAGTAGCTCTCATGGTGACTGTTTTTTTCCCAACAGTTGTAAAAGATATTGAAGATACTGACACTTAAAATAAAAGCATTAAGACTATCAGGCCAATGCCTCAAATCCAACCATTTTCTATAAAATACACAATAGAATTTAATCAGGCTGTCAAATTATTTTCAGTTTAAATTTAGAATGCAATTAAATGATTTTATTTCACAAATGCATATTAGTTTCGACAAAAATAAATATTCTCTGTCACAGGAAGCATAATTGTGGACACTTAAATGCGTAAGACCATTCAACCAAATCTTTAGTCTTGCATTCTTCTCCTTTTCCATTCAAAAAAAAAATTCTGGAGGGGAGAAGCGAGTGATTCAATCCAAAAGACACTCCATTATGATTAATTATACAATCAGAATTATCTAGTACTTACCGACAACTTCTTCAATCCTCGCCTCAGAGAGCTTTCTCTCAGCTTTCAATTTAGCACCAGTTGCCTTTGAATGCTGTGTGAGATCAAAGGCTGACCTATCAGCACAGCCGACGCATTCAACCCATCCCTGGAAGGTATTGTGGAGTTATTTGAAAGCTTTATTATGAAGTTATCTCAACAAACATAATATTATACAAAAATTAAAGATTTTTGCAAGCAACACTTAGGTTGGGCAAAAACGAATTTTAAAAGCAAGGATATGTTCTGTAGTTGTCGTTCACCGTCGTAACTTTCCAAGTCACACAATTTTCATTCAATTTAAATGGTTGAAAGTACCAGAGCCTTAAGAAAAGCAAATGGCCGTGGAAGTGCAGGTGAGAAACTAGTAGTTCATCCTCAAATTTATACTAACCACTTAAGTCAGCTAATGGCCATACGGCAAGAAGTCCCTGGGGACAGTGGCACCAACTGGGGAGGGGGAATCTCTCATTACTCCTCTCAGGATTTCGAGAAATACCATTTCGGGATATTTTCATAGACATATACCTTTTTCTTGAATTTTCATTGGAAAAAGGAAAAATATTGACCCCCCTCCTCTAGGTTTCAAAGAATATGTTTTCCCCATTCTCCAACACCTTTGTGGATTGGCACCACTGCTGAGGACTTCTGGTTGAATAGTTACCCTGAGCAGGGCATGACCCATCTTGTACTCTACAAGGTTTGCGATGCACTTAGCGTTGTAGCTTCATCCGAAAAGTTTCGACACTCTGTACAAGGAATCGCTAGGCATGTCACCTCTGAACTAATGACATGTTAAATCCAGAAAATAGCATAATACGAAGGGTAGGCAAACAATCATAAAATAGCATGACAAGAGGAGGTTAAATAGCCCAAAAAGCTCACCAAAGCAGTCAAAACCCAGAAGAATTATCCACTATTTAAATCCTGTACAGGGTAGTGTCACTGACTATGTTATAATCTTCTTGAAGGACGCCAATTCTCGAAGTTATCCTTCAACAGAGGTCCACCTTCACGAGTTTGAGGCCAGGATAACAGAATTTTATTCACGGAACAGAGTATGCAGCTTGTGATGGAGTGGAGGACCACAACTATCCCAAAACAGTACAAAAGCTTGAGTCCTGTATTCCTAGCCTACCATTGGCTGGGCATTGTCAGGGACGAATCTGAACAATCAAAAAAAATTGAACAAAAAAACTTAAGTTTCAGTTTCCATAGTGCCACTTACGTCAGGTTTTTCAACAAGAAATCGGGTTTTGTGATTGAATCATCAATAGAATTGATACTGTACACGCCATTCTACAATCTTATTATGCGTTTGTCAGTGAAATAACACTTCACACAAATTCTTAACTATGCTTGTATTTGCGGCTTTTGGAACTGTCTCTTTGCAAATAACTGATGGCTCTTATCTGGGCTTAAAAAGAGAAAGAAAAAAATATAAGTGGAATTACAAATTTAACTTCCTGAGGAAAACTTTTAATCATAGAACACACTTAAGAGTTTGCTTGGTAGCATTGCCTGACACTGACTGTCGGCGTATTTTCTCAATTTTTTTTATATTTCTTAAGAGACCGGATTGAATTTACTCCCTGCTCCTATGCTCCATGGCCTAAACCTCAACAAATATTTCCATTTCTTCTGCAAATATTTACACATAGAAAGCAACGGATCTTTCCTAAAGTTGGGCTTGGGGAAGCGCAACAGCGCTGCCTAATAAAGAGTGATGGGAACAATGTATTATTATCATTATTCTTTTTTTTTTCACCAAAGCACTTCGTATTGAAGGAGTTGTCGAAGAAACTTCGAAAGAAGCTCAGTCAATTGGAAACTGAAGTTTCTAGTGTCTTTTTTTAAAAGCCAAATATTATTGGAGGTCAACCAGTCCCCCCCCCCAACCCCATCATTTCCCCAAACACATCCAATCAGAATTCTAAGATAGCAGTTTGGTTCAACATAGTTGAAAGGTCCAGTAATTATGTCGTTGGGGATGTCGCCTCCCCCACAGCCCTACGGGCAAAAGCTATAAGTTATGCTAGTTGCCCATTACTAACATATAAGGTATTTATGGAAAGAGTGGTCGTATAGACTTCGGGGGGGGCTCATTCGATTGGAAATCGGAAGTTCTGGCACTCTTTTTAAGAGACTAGAGGGGTTGAAGGGCACCCCCCCCCAAGTCCATCCTTTCCCCAAACACATCCAATAAAACATTCTGAGATAGCTGTTTTGTTCAACATAGTTGAAAGGTCTAGTATTTATGTCTTTGGGCATATCACCTCTCCCACAGCCCTACGAGCAAAAGCTACAAGTTATGCTAGTTGCCCATTGCTAACATATAAAGTATTTATGGGATGGGTGGTCGTATAGACTTCGGAGGGGGCTCATTCGATTGGAAATTGAAGTTCTTGTACCCTTTATAAGACACTAGAGTGATTGACACTAGAGAGGGGGGGGGGCCGCCCGCCCCCCCTCTAGCCCCTCATTTCACAAAACACATCCAATCAAAATTTTGAGACAGCTCATTTGTTCAGCAATTATTAGGCATTTAGTAATTAGGCATTTGGGGTCGTCAGCCCCCCCACCCACCCCTCACGGCCACGGCTATAACTTATGCAATTCGTCCGTTGTTAACATATAGCATATATTATTGAGAAAAGTGGGTATGTTTGACCTTTACTTTGCAAAAAGACGAAGGGCATTCAGGTGAGCCTTTCAGAGAATGTTGAGGGGAGTTTTAAACTTAATCAAAAGTTGTTATGTGCATACGGGTTGTTAAAAGGGCTTAACTCGGGAATGATTGAGTATGTCAACTTAGAACTTTCAGGAAATGATAAGGGAGATAATCAATTGACCAAAAAGGCAATATTTGCAATCTACTACTACTACTGCTACCACCACTACTACTAAAGATACTGCTTCTGTAGCGAGTACTACCAAGGCTGAGGATATTGAAATGAACACCTGAGGAAATTTTTTGGAACGCCTTACCGTACCAACATGAAACTTCCAGGGTATCACAAGGGGTGGGATGTTCAACTTACCAAAATCCAAAATGTACATACTACAACTGCTATTAATACTTCTGCTACTATTGTTGTTACTGCTACTAATTCAAAGTTATTACTACTACTACTTACCAAACTACTACCGCTACTACTATGATACTAGTACTATAAAGGCTAATCGTCGGAATGTGAAAATTTGAAAGAATATTGAGGGAAAACTTGAGCTTAATCAAAAAACAATGTGCATGCAAATTGTCAAAAGGGCGTATCTCAAGAATGGATTTCGGTATTAAATTAGAACTTTCAGAGAATGTTTAAAGGGGAAGATCAATTGATCAAAAGGTAATATGTGTTTACTACAACTAATATTTCTACCACTGCTACATTTACCGATATTACTACTACTGCAACTAAACTAATTCAAATACTTGTAAGGTTAAGAGTACTAAAATGAAAAGGCCATTGAAAGGGGGTCAAAAGGGCGCTTCAGCAAAATTTTTGAAAGGTCTTACCATATCAAGATGAAACTTCCGTTGCATCATGAGGGGGATGTTCTATTGACCAAAAGGCAACATGTGCATGCTACTACTGCTATTGACACTGCTGCTACTACTATACTACAACTACTAATACAGCACTACTACTGTAACTACTTCTCCTACTTTTACGATACTAGTGCTATTAAGGCTAAGTGCATGAAGGTAAACATCGGAGAGAATATTGGGGGGAAATTTGAACTAAATCAAAACACAGTATGTGCATGCAGATTGTCCAAAGAACATATCTCAAGAATTTATTTAGGTATTAAGTTGAAACTTTAAGAGAATGCTTAAAGAGGAAGATCAACTGATAAAAAGACACGCTACTGTTAATATGTGCACGCTACTGTTAATACTACCACCATTGCTACTACTACTACTACTACTACTACTCCAACTACTACTTCTATTGCAACTATTTACAAGGCAAAGAGCATTAAGATGAAATTTCAGGAAGTATATGATGTACAGGTTATGAAAGGGCATATAGGCAATGTCATAGTAATGAACCATTGTATTAAAATGAAACTTCCAGCACTAGATGAGGGGGATGTTCAACTGACCAAAAGGCGATACGTTAATACTACTGCTATCATGAAGATCATGCCTAAGATCAGCCTAAGTCTGTATACACATTGTCAAAAGGGCGTATCAGCAATATCTTAGGAACAGTTTGGTGCATGAAGTTGAAACTTGCAGGGTTTTTTGTGGGGGTTGTTTAACTGACCGAAAGACAATATTTGAATCCTAATGCTACTGCTTCTGCTCGTAACCACTACTGCTACTAAATCTAAGGCTACTACTATTATTTCTACCGCTACTACTATTAATACTACTGCTACTACAGATAAGGGTATTAGGGCAAAAACTTTGGGGAATATTTTAACAGATTTGAACAAAATCAAAACAGACTATGCACATACAGGTTGTCAAGAGGACGTATCAGCAATTCTCCAGGAACGGTTTATGGCATTAAGGTGAAACCTTCAGCGCGTGTTGTGGGGGATGTTGAAGAAAATCAAAGGTGCTATGTGCCTGCTACTACTGATGCTACTACGCAAGCTAAGGATACTAAGGTGAAGCTTTAATGGAATATTTAAGCGGACTTTTACCTAAATCAAAACGAACTATGAGGGTGTAGATTGTCAAAGGTTGACAGAGCAATATCTCAAGAGCGGCTTATATTATAAGTTGGGCCTTTCAGAGCAAGTCGTTGTGGATTTTCAACTAACCAGAAGGAATTATGTGCATACTATTAATACTACTACTATGATCGCTGTAACTAATAACGCTAAGGGTGTTAAGTTGAAACTTTTAGTGGGAGTTTCAGTTAAACGAAAAAAACTATGTGCATGCAGGTTTTCAAAAGGGTATATAAGCAATATCATATGCAGCGCAGCGCTATTATAGATAGCAATATCATAGAAACTTTTAAAGGAGCTAATCCGATTGGAAATTTCCAATTTAGGTTTTTATCTCAGGTGAAACAAAAGTAGTTTTATATACAAACGAAGGCCTATATAATATCTCAGGTGAAAGTACTTTAATAGAAGCATCGACATATTTCAACTAAAATGTAATTTTAGTTGAAATTACAAATTCATTTAAATTAAACAGTTTTTATTTCAGCCAATCGAAAAAAAGAAATAATAGAAAATAAACAACAAACAAAATAAAAATGAAAAATAACCAAGAGCAAACAAAACACAGAGAAAACAGCCTAGCCAGAATCATACGATTCGTACAGTTTTTGTTATATTGGTAATGAAAAGCGTAGAAGAGGGCCTCATAATGCCTCAACAAGCCCATTGTCTGAAGCCAAAAGACACACATGTAACACAATTAAATGGAACGAATCGCGCTCAGTAAATTCAAGACGCAATCAGAAGCTTAATTAAAATATAGTAATTACGTATTAAAATCGGCTGTTGCTGAAGAAAAATGAGTTTTCGTGTGATATACCACCTATATAGAACATAGATAAATTTGAATTTACCGTAATTAGTCTAAAACGATTTATCTTAATCTATTCGATCAAATTAAACGATTATTCTTCTTAGTGACTTGCTTTTATATATATATATATATATATATATATATATATATATATATATATATATATATATATATATATATATATATATATATATATATATATATATATATATATACTGATTTCATTTTTTTGAAATTTGGAAGATCTACAGTCATAAGCGGAGAAAGTTTTTGTGTGAGATGCCATCTATATGAACTGAAGATTAAATAACAACTGAAATTGAAACTTACGAATGAGGTAAGACATTCGGCGTCCCAGCAATCCTGGGCATAATGCGCCATTTCGTTACTCATGTGCTGTCTAAATCTTAACTTTTTTTCGTCCACGCCGACCATAATTAAGAACTGGTGAATCCTTCCGATGAAGTAGCCAAGGGTTTCGTTGTCAATTAGTTTCTTTAAAAGAATAAGAGTGAATTAAGCCACAGAAACTATTATATTTCGGATGCAGCAAAAAGTCCTAATAAAAATTTAACGTGGCAGCTTAGAATGGTAAAGTAGCTATACCAAGCTCAGAAGCAAAAGTTGAAAACATTGACTTTTCTTTTATATATATTATTTTATTTTATAAAAGCATCAACTGTTTCTGTTTCCCAAAAGAAAAACTGGAAACTCTCAAAAATGGGAAGTAAGAAAAAAAGGATATACCTGCAAAGCTGTGTTTCGGGAACATAAGAAAACATAGCACGTTCGCTTTATTACTAAAGAAAAAAACAAATTTAATAGCCCCCCCCCCCTTCAAAACAAATCGTTTTAAATAACTTCAGAAAAATTATTATTATGAGTCGTTCAAATTTGATGAGAATTCACACATGTATTGCTTTCCTAAATTTCTACTTAGAAATAATTATCAACTTCATAATAAGTTACAGCTATACTTTTAATTCATTAATAGTAGCCAACTTTCAACAAAATCTGATTTCCGTGGCATACGTCTGGTCTTGAGCGGAGGGATTATAGGTTGTTTTAGTGAGACCATAAACAGAGAAAGGACAAATTTTAGGTCAATTTTTTTCCAGGAGAAAGAATACTAAGGGTTAACATTGGAGGAGCCTCCCAGCACTTTATTCAGGTGTTTCACAGCTACCCTCAGTGATGGGTAGCAATTTTGTGTGTGTGTGTGTGGGGGGGGGGGCGGGGGCTCAACAAAAATAAAAAACATTGAGCTGAGTCCTTACAGACTATTTTTCCATTCTCCTAACTACTGGGGATTCTTAAATCAAACCTCTTTTTACATCTAAGATAAGATAAATTACCCATTACAACTCTGTCAATTAATGGCACATCTTGCAGGTGAATTTTAAGCTTTTTCTGAGCAAGATATGCCTTATACTATAATGACCAATTTCAAAATAGAAAGAGCAACAAGACTTTTTACATTATGAAAAATAGCAAGATTGAGCAGAAAAATTAAAAGCATATAACATAAAAGTACCTGAGCGACAGCATCACCAAGTTTCATCAGCTTTGATGGTTTTCCCTCCATCTGCGCAGAGGCTGAATATAATGAAATCTCCATGTCTTTGAGACTGTTGAAGTTTGGATGAGATTTATCGTTAGGATCACAAAAATTTTCAATTTCAGCCATTGTAAACTCCCTGCAAGTACATCCATGGTGCATTTAAGAAAATGGAGAAGAGGAATTTTGTTGTTTCAGAACAAAACAAAGAACCTTTTCTGTTCAGGGATTTTGCAACTGAGAATTGACCAGTTTAGTCATATGTTTAGAAGATAGAAACGATAGAAGAAAGTATAGGATAATTCAGGAGATTAACTGAATCTAAACAGCCATAACGCAGCTCTTCAAATAAAAACCAATCTCTCTATACATATGAAAATAAAAACTGAGTTATAACAATCATTTATATTAAGTGACCATAGTGCATTGATAGATAAAGTCTGTGAATTCGCTACGTGTCCTTTTTATGATTTAGTCTTGCTCGGAATACAACATTACCCAATCATTTTCCATAAAATCCAAGAAAATCAATTTGGAATCACTAAAAACTTGTTGCCCAAGGGATGTGTTGTATCTCAAGAAGGCTAATAGCTGAACATAAGATACATCGTTAAAACATAATTTTGATTTTACATAAATACCTGTGCCATAAATAGCAATTCAAAATTTCTTATTGAAGCTCAATGATAGTGACCAGTCGACACGGTGGTAAGGCTGGAAATTTAAGAGAAACGTTCTCGGTATTAAATAATACGTGTTGACCAAATGAGTGCATTTGAGGACTGTACATTTATTTTCCCCTTGCCCACTCAGCCTAAACTCGTACATAATGCAGAACGCTACAGAATCATGAATCAGCGAGTAAAGCGCGAGCATGTTTATATTGTATTTGGAAATTTTAACTTAAGTCCATTTGAGGGAAGGGCAAAAAAAAGCTTGGCACTCATCAGAAGCAGCGTTCAGAGACAGCCGCATCTCCCTCTAGCTAAGCTACTGTATTGAACAACAAAGAACCATAAAGAGACCTGAAACTTTCTCCGTTGGAAAATGCATGCTTTTCACAGGCTCCACCAAACATTTCAACTCCCAAAGGAAAGTCTAATGTTGACGCATGACTGTCAGCAATGGGACAATTCCTGGTTCCAGGAATACTCATGTTCCTTCTTTTTCACGGTATCGGTAAAAAATTATACTACTTTACGCAGTCACAGTACCTAATCAAGTTAGTGGTAGGCGCGTTTCTAATCGAACAACTGACAATCAAATTATCAAATAATTTACTGTTTCTGAATTTCAGCCTCAAAAACTAATAACGAAATCATAATCATTATTAGTTTTCATATTAGTTAGTAATTATTATATAGGTAATGGCATATCATGAAGTTAAAAATCGTCTTCATTAGTGATATAGCTAGGAGGACCACAAAATAATGATTCTGACCCCTCTAAACGGCTATATTTCGACTACTGATTTTTATAATTATATTTTTTGTCTCTTATTTTTATGAAGTTATCAAGTATTTTGCAGTAGGTTGCATCAAGACATGGATAATTGTAGACAGAGAAAAGCCAAGACAGATAGTTCAAGTAATTGAGAGGCAAATGTTTAAATGGCTGGGGCACGCGTAAATGGCGGGAGTACTTCCTTCGTCTGCTAAAATTGGATGTGCCTCCTGACTATACCAACGATTTATATTTTTTTTTCTTTAAGCATAATTAATTCTATTCCAAGTATAGCTTGACATGGGAGAGGGGACGGGGAAATCTCCCATTCTAAAAATTAACCATTTATTCCACAGTTGATAAAATATGACTCTCCGGATAGGACTAACTTGCGTTTTTAAGCCTACATTTCTCAATTCATAGTGACCAGTCTTGGAGAGACTTGGCCCCAACTGTGAAGCAACTGCGATAGTTATACACACCTTAAGAAATCGAAAAGGCCCGTCCCTGAGTCCCCCCAACCCTTATTGCGTGCCCAAAGCAAGTATCAGTGCATATATCTTTCAACAAATTTGTAGAACTTTTTTGCACTTAGAAAACTAAGTTGATCGAGCAGAGTGCTGCAAAAAAGGACCTCTTTTTCTATTGATTTTTTGTGCAGTCTGGAAGCATCTTATTTCCAGTGATTTACTTAGTTTATTATAAAAAGATCCATTCACCATACATTAAAACATACATTATAGGCCCTTCAAGCTCAAAAAGTTCATTCTGCATCCAAGAACACATGCGATTTTTTTAAGGTGGGGGGGGGGACTCGAAAGAAAAACAAAACAGTGTAAATAAGAGAAATTCTGGAGCATTCTAAACACTTGAAGAATTTTTTTTGGGAATATGGTCCTAGAGGATTCGTCTGGTGTTATGAAAACAGTGATGAAATAGGAAAATCAAGAATGTTAGGATGTCAGATTAATTTTATTTGATAGTATCATATCGTATATCATGAGTTTTACACAAGGCAAAAATAAAAAAACAGATGCAAAATGAACTTTTCGACCCAGTAAAATCAAATAAAAAAAGATATAGAAAAATAAAGATTCCCAAGTTGTATGATAGTATAATTTTTTTCATATATAAACGCCGATATTTTTGTAATACGCGCAGTTTTCCTTCAAATATCTAATATTTTCTACATAATTTTACTATTTTTTGAAGCTGAACTCTATTCATAAAAGAATACCACTTCCAGGTTAAAATTGTGTGTACGTTCCTGGTCGTAGTTATGGATATTGTTTAATTATATTAAACAGTTCCACCGTGGTCAAGGTACCCCAGAAAAAATTAATTTAGTAAAAAAAAAGGATATTACCAACAAAACTGAACAAAGACACTACCCGAACTTCACGGAAGAATGGAAAAAAATAAGCTTTGTTAACTTAACAAAGCAGAGAAACAAGTCTCACTAAACTTTCTTATTTACAGTCATAACCAAACTTTCTTATGCAATACTAAGCATTAGCGATCATTGGGCTATTATTCGATCCGTGTGCTTCAGAATAAGGGCTAATTAAGCATTACACTGCCTACAACGACTATTATTGGGCACCGGGAAGTTCAAGCAATTGAATTATTTCAAAAAAAAGTTTTAAGTTCTTTTTATATAACGGTGAATTGTACAGTGAAATAGCTTCAAGAATCAGAAAAAATTATTCCATTCCGATCCTCGAAAGCCCACGATTGTCACATTCTCATTCCCAATAAAATCATCCAGTCACTGGTGATAGTATATAACCTAATAAATTATGTTTAGCTCTACCTGACTCGCAGAAGGCCACAACGTGGTGAAATCTCATTCCTAAAAGCGGGTCCAATTTGTGCAGCCGCAAATGGCAGTCTTCCGTTGTTGAATTCCAAAAGACGGGAAAAGTTGACAAATATGCCTTGCGCAGTTTCAGGCCGTAAATATCTACAAAAAAGTAGCCTACAACACAGAGCTAAAGCATAAATTAAAACCTGAGACTCTGGTCCCAGTCTCACAGAGTCCCAATGAAAATATGAGCGACTAATTAATTTGTTGAATTATAGTATTCATACAATAGACTTCGGAAAGTAAACGACAATTTAATAACAAGACCTTTTTTAAGTACCCATGAACATTACTTATTCTATTACTATACGTTACCTCCTATATTACTATCACAGTTTCAGATATACTGTACCATTTTATCGCAATAAATACAGGATCAGACCTTCAAATCGAACAGAAACAGTTATATCAGCTGGGATTAAAATATTTAGTGATAAATCAGTCTAAATCAAAGGACTAGCTGTCACATTTGAATTAACAGAGCATAAATCAACAACAAAAAGAAAGTCATTCATTTTGTTATACACACCTTAGATGACCTAGCTAGGTAACTGTACTTCCAGAATGTACTAGCTGGCCAATGTTTAAATAAATATAAAGGTTTATAAACAACAAATTTCTATTTCAATTTAAATAACACATTAAGGCCAAGTTAAATTAAGTCACCTTAGACAAACACTGCATGATTTAGAATAGCAAAATGTAGTTTTGATTGTATAATTGCTATAAGACAAAATTGTCTCTTAAACCCGGAGCTAATTACATTTTTGACAAAGCGTAAGAGTCAAATCTAAACTCACAGAGATATGGAACTATGAGCTGGTTCGAGCATTCCGAGATTACTTATCTGACAAGTTGGACTACTTATCTTTAGCGTTTCACGAGACGTGAATGAGAGTAGAGGTTTGAACAATTACTAATTGAAACGGTCTGGATTAATTGTTGGATAAGTTACAGCTGTTAACCCTGAAAAATGCAGGATAATTGTGACGTTATATACAAACAAAAAATTTAATCTTTTCAAAAATGAAAAAAATATGGAAATTCTATACAGAGAACAAAAAGGGACAGCAATTGTGAAATGTGGCATACCTTCACAGATAAGCTATGTTTACAGTTTTGTATACGTGACTAATGTTGTTATTCGTCTAGTTTCCTAAAGCGTTGCCGGATAAGTATTTGTTGTTATCTTTTACGGATTACAACCAGGAAATGTAATATTAAGCGGATAAGTGATGCCTGAAAGGACTCGAAGAGTCGCATTAATGCTCCTGTATTGACAGGACTTACAAGACATTAGCTTTATAACATATTGTTGTCACATATTCGGGATTTATTGCAAATAAATAGCCAAAAGGCTTATGACCCGTGGGTTCCAGTTTTATAATAAAGTTCTTTTAGCGGAATCGAAAGACATGCCAATCCTTTCTTTTGTCCTACTATTTTGAGAGCATCCAAATTAGAGCCGTCAAACAATTTGTTTTCCATCTTTAGCCTTAAGCTTACCATAAACCAATTTACTCTGAACGGTTTCACCCACTTTTTTGTGGAAGGGTTTTTGCACTTTAAGATTTGTATCGAGTCTTGTGATAATCCTGATATAAAAATAGAAATATAATAAAATAGTTATATTTTCAACCTCCGAAATTAAAGTTGAGACAATTTAAGGAAACTAGTGTTTCTAGTCCATTTTAAAGATCCCATTAATGTAGTCACTAAGAGGCTACATTATTTCCAAGATTTTTCTATAAAGCTTCTAAGAAATATTTCCAAGATCTTATTTCTAATAAGTTCTTTCAAACGATCAATGGAAAGACTGAATTAAAGTCTTACCCGCGAATCAGACCCGTTGGACCAATAGAAGTCTGAAACATTAGATTAAATTCGACTGGGTCAGTCAAATCATTTCCATTACGGGACATCATGTTAAACTGCCTCAATACGACAGTCATTTCCTCTTTGGTCATTCCGTCAAGCTAAATAAGAAAAAGAAGAAATCGATATAAGGGCGAAAAATCCATAGATAATATAGGCTTGATTAGGTAATTTGACTACCAGAAGCCTCGCAGTTGTTATAAATACCGAAAAATAAAAGTATTCTTAGGAATGGAATCATATCGAAATTTGGAAAATGTTGACATCATCCCATTCCTTATATACAGTCCAAATAAAATGATTGGTTCCTATCGATACATTTGATCACCTAATTTGAGTAAGTTGATGAGTTTAGACTTGTGCATGCTATAGTATTATACTATAGTCATAGAATGGCAGTGTGGTCAAAGAAAACAACATCTAATTAAAGGTGTTACGTCGAAAATACATCGTACACATGGGGAAATGTGACCAACCCAGTAAACAGCTATAAACTCAACATTTAGTTTGCAATTTGAATACACGGAAGGCTTTGCAACCTTCATTGGAAGTTTGTTTTACATTTGGGCAAGATTAAAGAACCAAATTTACATCAAGACTTTGAATGAACTTTGTCAATGAACTTTCTCTGAAAATAATCTAGTTAATAATCCGGAAGTTCATTATTTTGTGAATGACCCAAAAAGTTATTTATTTTGTTGTGTATAAATATGCTGATTTCAATTTCATTATTTTAGTATTTCTACTGAACACGGTTTCTAGATACGTGATCAAAATATCTGGACTTTTGTGCCTTTATTTCACTGTGTAAATAAATGGATTTATCCCCGTTTGAAATCATATTTGTTCGTCATACAAAAGGCATGTGGTCTAAGAAAACAACATCTAATTAAAGGTGTTACGTCGAAAATAGTTTAGGCGTTGTGGATGGTTATTCAGACAACGTCATTAACCTTTTATTTATAAATAACAGACCTCTCACACTCTCAAAAGTAAAATATTCTATTATAATCAGAGCTCTTCTCTAATTGCAAGCAATCAGATTTACTAATGTAAAATATACTTAGAATTAAAGAAATAATACGGATGGCGATACAGGATCGTCAGAGGACTTTCAGAATGCGTTCTCCAGACTCTTTTCTGTTTCTTTTAAAAAATTGTCACAGCTTTGCTTTTATGTAAAAGAATTAGTTTTCGAAATTACTTTTTTTTATGTATTTTATGGAAGGACAAGGCGTCAGACGATAAGTATAAGAGGTGTAGGCGTAGATTATACTCGGTCCAGACAACAAGAAAACCATCGTTAGGTCCAGATACAAAATATTTTACTCCTTCAAACAACACAAGATTATGTGTCCCCCCTTCAGGAAAAAAGTCCAAGAATCTTCAACCTGATCCCTCACCATTAGGCAAAACAAGACGTACTTGCCAAATTACGTTCAAAAATCCTTCCCCTTTTAATTAAAGATATAAAATGCAAACTATCTCTTTAAACTGTGTGCAATATTCACTTGCCTTAGCCATAAAAAGAAACAAAAATTATCCTTTTGGTTATCAGATACCAACTGACTCAGATTGTAAAAACAGGCAGTTCAAGTAATAATATAAAGCGATTGCTTCAGGCTATGACAGCTAGAATTTACTGGCACTTATTAATTATAAAAACCAAGATATTTATGACTATTTATGCACGTTTAGTTACTTGTGTTTGCTTTCCAGTTTTCTTTCTTACTAAATATGGCTTAGTGGAAGATTTTGCAGTTTTTAACAGCGCCCAGAAGAAAATTGCTTTTTGAGGTTTGCTTACAATAATAATAATAATAATTAATAGGGAATTGGTACTTTAAATTGTAGCTTGAAAAATGATTCTAGGGAGTAATATTAGAGTCCAAATTCCTATCCTTGGAAAAAAGATTTACTAAAGACAAAAAGCAAGATTTTGCAGGAACTCTTTATTTTTTCTAAAAATAAATCTAATGTTTCCTCAAAATAAATCTGATTTTTCCCTTGAATGTAAAAAAACATTACAAATATTTGTTTTAATTTTTCGGTTATTTTTAGTAAGTTTTTTAATGTGTCTTTTGAATCTGTGGTTAGATTGTCACCAAAAGAAAATTAGTTAACTTAGACGACAGGCTTTTGTGAAGCATTCAAAATTAAATTCAAAAGCACAAAACTATAAGTTAAAATAACTTGGTACCAAAACTTGATTGACCAAAAATTGACAAACGTTTCTCCATTGGCCACTTCCGATAAGCTTCAGGGTTGTTACAAAGTACAATTAAAGTTTACTCAATTTCATTTGCAATAGTCTGTTTTTTAAAAAAGTAGACAGTAAATCACAACTCTTTTATATTCACAAATAAGAACAATTCAACGTAAGACCAAACAAATAACCTCGAGCATAGGAATCTTTAACCCTTAATGATGGCTACTATTTCATGCTAATCTCAACATGCAAAATTATTTTTGTGTGGAAGCACTGCTGAATAATAACAATACTAACTGCTGAATCAGCAATACTACTGATTCAAGCCCAGACTTGAATATAAATTATTACTTAATTATGCGTCCAGAGACGCTAACGACTAATAGGGGGCACTTGCTTTTCATGTTAGTTGGCAACGTGAACCCAATTTTATCAGCAGTATTTAGCATGTCAATGATCATCATAAAGTGCTGCGGATACGAGGAATTTCTTTGAATTAGTTTGGATAGGTTTTTATGCTGGAATTCCATGGTTTGCTTTCGATTTTCTTATTGGTTTCAATGTTTTGGTTCAGTTTGTTAGATTTTAGTTACCCTGAGTGCATGTTTCAAAACTTAATTACCAAAACTGTCTACAATTATTTATTTCCCTCAGTCCAAATTGGCAGAGGACAATACATTTAGCCCCTTAAATGCTTTTAATGCAAAAAAGGCCTACCATTGTAGTCGATTCTACACTTGTAATAATTCAAATCGCTTATAATTTTGAACTATCTGCTGCCTTGGAACGATACAAATAGCGAATAAATGATTACCATTAATGATATTTGAGTTCTGGAGCAGAGAAAGCCCTTATGAGGATCCTTAATAAAACATTCTACTTTTTTTTAATTGTCTAAGTAATCTTCCAGTTTCTTTTTCTTCATTTCTTTTTAAACAACCAAAGCAATGGCACGGAAAAAAAGTTCTATAGATCAGAATGAATCTAGTAAGGTTTGGCATCATCCAAAATTTTGTTTTATATAAAAAAGTTCCGTCACCCTTTATGCCCCCCCCCCTTTATCTAACCTCCCAACGCCAAGATACTATAATACGCCGTTTTTGCACTACATCGTAGGTGACTAATACATTATCATAAATAATGCGTAATTGTCAATAATTCCTAATATTTAAAAACAAATCATGTCATTATAAATAATGCGTTTGACGGGTCATTTTTGCGCTTGATGGATTAATTCATATTGATGGGTCTTATAGATAATCCCCTTCACCAGTAATGTGCATGCACACGGGGCGTATCACAGGGCAACAGGGGGCTCTTGTATAGGAAAAAATATGTTCATACCCACAGAAAAACTGGTGTTTTGCTAATTATATTAGTTTATTATTCATTTTGACAAACAAAAACAAAAAAAGCCTGAAAATTAATGCCTTAAATGTGCATTTGTACAATTGCTGTGATTTGTTTGTATTAAAGACGTTTGAACAAAAATAGCACAACTGGAAGAAAGTCTCCCCCAGTGCATATCCTGGGTTAACCCCCCCCCCCCCGCTCGACCAAATTTTGGATATACCGAGATATATGCTCTTGTAGAAAAGCACTGCAAAGGTAAAGGAAAATTATATGTGGCCCTAATTGATTTGAAATCAGCATTTGATAGTGTAGATCGTGTTTTATTGTTGAATGTATTAGTAAATCTAGGCCTACCAGCCCCTTTTTTTTACAAATTCTATCATCTATGTATTCATTGAATAAAAGTTTTGTAAAAGTTGTTAGGAAGGGAATATCTCTGCCTTTTTTCTCGAAAAAGGGCGTGCGCCAAGGAAGTACACTCTCGCCAAAATTATTTGCTATGTTTATTAATGATATTGTTCCTTATGTCTAACAAAGATGGGCACCTACTCTCCGACTGGGAAATCTGAATATGTAAATACTACTATTTGCAGACGACATTATATTACTGATAAAGACAAATAATAATTTACAAACCCTATTGAGTCTCCTTATAAAATATTTACAAGAGAAGAAACTAGAGGTGACTGTCACGAAATCCCAAGTCATGATTTTTAGCAAAAAAACCTTGGAATCAGCACCACAATTTTTATTGAATGGAAAAATGCTGGAAGTGGTGGAAAAGGCCAAATACTTAGGTTTCATCCTTTGTCAAAATGGAAAATGGACGAGTCATATTACAACAATGGCACAGAAAGGAAGAAATGCATTATTTGGTATATACAGAAGCACACTAATAGCAGAAATAAGTGAACTAAGCCTCCACAAACATATATTTAATACTAAAATTATGCCTATCTTACATTACGGATCAGAAATATGGGGGTATCAGCCGGCAAAGCAACTAGAAACCCTTGAACTTCAATATTATAAACGAGTTTTCGGCCTACACAATACAACACATACGTTAGTTTTAAAAGGTGATCTTGGTATATTTAACCTGAAATTGAAAAGATATACCCAAATCATCAAATTTTGTTTAAGACTTCTAGAACGTCCCCAGACTAGACTTGCCCGAGCAGCATATGAAAATCTTCTCCTTCAGTGTAAAAAAACATCATGGACAGCACAAATCAAGAGGATATTAGATGAGAATGGATTTTCAAGTTCGTGGGAGAAGGGAAAAGGGCCAGAGGATCATGAAAAGTTCTTCAAGGAATTTAGTTCAAGACTTGAAGACCAAGAAGTGCAACTATGGCAAGCAGCTGTGGACAAATCTCCGAGTCTTACTTTGTATAGAGAAGTAAAAGAGAATTTTGGTCAGGAGTTTTATTTCAAGCTGGGATTGCCCATTAAGAATTTGAGGATTTGGATTCAGATTCGAGCAAATTGTCTTCCAATTTATGCTAAGCTTGCAAGGAAAATGAGGAAAGGTCCGGAGGCCGGGTGTAGTTGCTTGAGATGTGGGGAAAATGATTATGGGTTGGGATTAATTATCCAGGAGGGGGAAGATAGGCTGCTTTGTGAGTTAATGAGGTCTAGGACTCCCCGTTATATTGTGGCAGTAGGAAATTTTGTATTGATGGGAAGGATGTCAAATGAAGTGTAATTTTTCTTTAGTATGTATTTTTGTATATGGCTTTAGTTGGCTTTTAAATACAGATTATTATTATATAATTATTTCTGTAGATAATCCTCAATTCTCTTTAAAAGTGTAAAATACAAAACATACTCTGGTAAGAATATTTTCACATTCTGCTTTAACTTGAGCCGTCACACTTTTGTCCAATTTGACTTTTTCTAACTCTTCTTTGATCAGGTGATCCAGTCTAAAACACTCACCGGTTTTAACGTCTTTGACCATCAAGTCAGTAAATCTGTCAACATGTCCAGACGCCCTAAAAAGCAGTACATACTAGCAAACTTCTCCTTATTTATATCTAAAACATATGTTCGTCGGATACACAACGCTATATTTCTAAATACTAATTTATAATCGTGTAAAGGTTTGAAAGTTCAATTTATTACAAATGTGATAATCAGCCTGACCTGTGAAAGTTTACAAGCTTGGGGGCAAACTTAGAGCAGCAAATTAAAAATGACAAGAAAAGAACGGTAAGTTATGTCTTAAAAGCATTGTATGAAGCACCAAAGATATTTCTAGTTTTTTACGTAACTCGAACTTAAGTTCCTCAATAAGGCCAGAATGGACTTGCTCGGGTTCAGTACAGCTTTTTGCATCGACTGTAATTAATTTACGTCACTGATAGCCAATGAGACCCATTTCATTGGTTTTCAGTGGCACAAATGAACTGCAGTCGATTGCAATAAGATATACTGAATACAGGATCGATTTAACTAGGTCGAGGCCAAAGGTCTCGACCGAGTCCGTTGATTTTGAATTAAAATCAAGTATTTTGCAGTAGGCATCAAGACATGGCTAATTGTATAACAAAGCCATGCTAGATTGAAACCTAGATAAAGCTAAAAAATACCGTTTCTATTGTTAAGACTGTCATTTTAAGGTTGTACACGTTAATGCGAGTGTCACTGGCTGTTTGAAATATTCGGCGCAGAGTAATCACGCCATCTCCGACCACTCGAATTCAATTTATAAATAACGTTTACTTTATTTTTCCTTTTTGTAAAATCAAACTTTCGTAACTATGCCTCACTGCCAAAAATTACAAAATTACTAATCAATCTACTCAGACAAGGCTTTAACTATTCCTGAACATTTTCATAAGAAAATTAGGATCTTTGAAATTTTCAGAGAACTTTGACGTAAAATACAAATTGTTAATTTCCGTGACTATCAATTTTCGGGGAGATTCCAGAGAGCCAAATTTTCTTTTAAAAAAATTTGGTTACAGTTGAAGCACTAATGCTTCAACTCCCACTAGCCTAGTTTACTATGCTGTTTATTTTCTAAAAGAAAATCTAATTAAAAAAACCCCCATTATATTGAATAGGATTAAATTAAAGCACACCTCCTTCTCTATATAACTGGTCTTTTATGTTGAAGTTTTATTGTACATTAAGAAATGAGTAACTAGAAATGAGTAACTAAGAACTATCCCGATAAATGAATCTGAACTCAAATGCCAGATGCAGCCAGAATTTTCAAGCAAATGAGACGGGGGGCTACAAGATCTGTATAGTTTTCCCCAAGTCTGAGATAAAATAGTGAAAGTACTATTTTTAGAAATTAAACTTCTTTTAACTAGGTTCAAGGACTAGAATTAATGAGTAAAAGGTATTTAAAGGATTAGAGAGCCACTGAAGATTTTATGTAATAGGGTTATAGGTTGGAACCAACTTTCTTAAAATGAACTATACCTACAATCTAGTGGTGCTATTCAATTCTAAATTTGTATAAGTAAACGAGGCACAATAGGTTAGGTGCGAGAAGTAAAGTGAAAACACAAGCAAGTAACTATATCTTATTAAACCCTCATATTTGTGTAGGTGGGGCTATTCTGAAGCTTCACAATTCGGATTGGAAATTTCACGTCCATTGAATAATTCTACACTTCATTGAATACAAATAACAGGTAATTACAGTAATTTGATTTATATTTAGATTATGTTACAATTATATTTAAATCTGAATTCCAAAAAATGAGCTAAATGGGTCATTAATTATAATGTTTTTATTGAGAGATAAAGAGCAATTGGGTAGCATATAGAAAAATCTGTGTGCTTCAACTATATCCACATTTGTATTACTTGTTTGATATGTTCGTGATTATATCCAAGTTGGTAAAGGTTATTATTTTGACAACCAAATTTAATTTATAGGGTTTTGGATTTGAAAGCAGGATAAACTGCACAAATTTGGCAATATTGTTATAGGAGACTCGATCTATTAAGCTCTTTGGAATAATCTCGAAGAAGAAAACTGTGATAAATTAGCTCTGGTAGGAAACTCTACCTCAAAACTGATTCAGGCGTTACAACAGCACATTTTATTTTATGCATTTTTTCCTTAAGGATGAAGAATTTACTCCATGCGTCTAATAAGTTATCCTCCATAACACAACCCATTGGTCCGAAGTCAAACTGACCTGCTATGCCTAAAATGAAAAATAGCTTAAGTTAGTAACAGTAATCAGCAAAGCTATAATATCTTCAACACAGGAGGGATTGATGAGTTAAAAGATTTCAGCGACTGCATTACATAAACTGTATATTCAGTTATTTTTATCTTAGCAAGAACATACATAGAAGTGGACAGTAAAAGGGCCTTGGAATCATGCTGTTTAATCCCCCCCCCCTGATACTAATTTTTACAAAAAAAAAATATTCCTGTGGTTTCTTATTTTGGTGTTATTCATCTATTTCTGGTGCTCTTTTAAAGCTGTACCATCCTTAAAAATAAATTCCTATGCACATATTTGCATCTCAGCAATTTAGAATTAATATATTTTTTATTTTCTTATTCTAAAAAAAAAATAGTTTTTAAATACCGCCTCCACTCCTTTCAGTGATGACAACTTAAAACTCACTAAAAAATATTTCCTGTAATGGAATTTGTCTCCCACCACAGGAAACGTTTCTTACGGTGGACTCTCTTATCTACTGTTTAGTTTTTCCCAATGGCGGTCGGTCACGTCTTTTACACAAAAAGGAGAAACCAATTTAATCTTAAAAAGGAGAATAATAAAAATAACAACCACGAAAAAAAAAATCAAAAACACAAAAAAGGTTATAATTACAACACATTCTAAATTCACCATTAAGATTTTCTCTAAAGACCCTAGTTCTGCTGCTATTTAAAAAACAACCAACAAATTTTTTTCAACTTCATAAAAAAAGACAAAACAAGCAAGGCTGTTTTACTCATTTACACTCTCTCATACACGATTCACACCTTCCTACACTCACATTAATCAAATATTATATGCTAAACTCGATCCACTGAACATCCACTTGCCCCCTCCATTTTTCACCATCACTTATACGCACTATCATTCTTCTACACCCAAAACCAAACCTTCTCAACTCAATGCTTTCTCTCCTTTTATTCTTCTTTTCCAAACAGGCAATTTCATCACTATTAACACAAGAACTAGCTCTCTCGTCTCACCTCCTAGAATTACTACATTCCATTTAATTAACCTTATCTTATCTTCCTCAGAATCCAAAACCACTTCATGGTCGCTAAAAACATTAAAACATCTGTTTCCAAATTCCAGAATTACATTTACACTCGCAAAATTCATGCATCAGGCCACTCACCCCTATCCCGTCACACAGCACTTTGGGTTTTCTTCTTTTGTGAAATAGCACACTATGTCTTGATACAGCACTATCTCATGAATAGACCAACGTAAATTCTTTGATAAAATGACTACGTGTCAAACGACAAACAAAAATTCACAAACGGCTGCTTTCTTTTGGCATGAAAATTCACTTCCTCTTTCTTATCCTATAAATATCTACCCATTATATTTTTCCTTTCAGTATGCTTTACATCGGAAACTCAACACCTTTATATTCTTTTCGTCTCTCGAATACACTATATCACCTCCTGAATCTTCATTAGCACCTTACAGATCATTTTCTGTTTTGTATCACTTAATGTACATTTTTTAAAGTTGCTAATCCTGGGAAACCGTAGGTCACCTTTTCAATTTTTCTTGATAATTTAAAACTCAATATATGTCATTATTAATAACATAATTTAGTACCTTCATGCTGCGATTACTTGATTGCTGATCATTTGTTAGAAATATGTTACAATTGGTGAAGTCAAACTACTGAAAACAGCAAAATTACCTGAAGAGTAGCAGCGTAGTAATTTTACTCCGCTGGAGCAGAGGTTTACAACACACTGAGTGAAGTTATCCTCAGTCTTTGCAAATTAGTGGAAAGATTGAACAGAGCCATTCCCGTAAGACGAGTAGTTCCCTTCATTTAGTTCATTAACCGTTCTCGTCACCAGTTCATTAACATTCTTTACTTGTCAATAAGATGGTATATAGTGAATTTTTCTTTATTTTAAATTTTAGCTTTATGGTATAAACTTTGCTGGTCTTTAATAGCCTGGAAAACTGTTAAAACAATTTTTTAGCGAAGACGGTTTAATGCCTTGAGCTCCAGGTTATAATAGAGCAACAAATTTAGATAAAAGACACATTTGATTTAGATATAGTTAGTCTATATTGGTGGGGCGTCAATTAGCTTAGTTAGCTAGACATCCTAAATTTTGAACATGCATTGAAAAAGTCAACAATTGAATTGCTTACCTAGTGTGTGTGGTTTTTAGGCTCAAGACCTTTGAATTCCCAAATTCCTATTATTGTTACAATGGTTATATACCTCTGCTCTAGCACAAAGACCTACTGATTATAATTTGTATTAATTAGCAAGACAAATCCACATTATTCAGCTGACACTACAAGTTTTGTATATATTTATTTTATTTAAATCCAGCCTCCTCCCAAATAACAAGAACTTATTAAAGACTTTTTAGTATCACTCTTTTATAAATCTTTGAAATATGACTGAAGCCTTCTATACACACTAGTGTGCAACACATACATGGAAGAAAAATTGGAGCAATCCAATTTCTTTTCCACATATTTAAGTAAGTTTGAGCCTTCATTGCTTTCTTCAAAAAAATCTAATTATGAAAAATGTGTGCTACTTTATTCATTAGATTAGTTTTTTCAATGTTTTCTTTGTGGTTTCTATCATTCGAAAACAAATGTCTGTAACAATGCAGAAGCCTTATAAATATTTAATTCCAACATTTACAACAAGTTTGACACAACTCACTACAAAATGAACATGGTCTATAGCTATGATTTCTTTTTTCAATGTTTTCAACTAGAAGCTGAGTAATCTTACCTCCATATATTTCAAAAGATTGGACATAGAAGAACCTCCTCTTCAAAAGATCTTCCAATCGATTTCGATCAAGCAGCTCAAATCCTATTGGTGCTAACTCTAATTCTTTACCTTCAAGAATTTTCTTTCTTGTTTTCAATTCAGAAACTGCCTTCTTCACATCAGAGTCTTGAGCACCAGATTCCTTCAGTTTTCTGACAATATCTCCCTAAAAACAGCGCTGAATTGTAACAATGAAAAAAAATTCTGAATCTGAAAAAAATTCCTAAATTTTCATGTTTCTTGTGCTAAAACTTGGCTTTTTATTAAGCTATACTGAAAAATAACTGCGCTCACTAAGGTGCATTTGACTGATTTTGTCAAAAGGAACTACAGAAAGACGGTGAGTATATTTTACTGAATGGGAAGACTGAACTCTCCTAAACAAACATGTTGGCAAAATAAATACTTTTTTGTATATTTTCAGAGTCCAGGGTGTAAGAGAAGTTTTCAATACGTATTTTAAAACGAGTGCACTGGTTGAACTAGGAATAAATGAAGATGAAGAGGGGATATTAAGTACCAAGAAAATTGACAAAGTGGATAGTTTCTCTTACACAGTTGGTATTACCATCAAGGCAACTGGACACAGGGGAGATATAAAAAGAAGAACAGCTAAGATACAAGGAGTTCTTTGGCAGTTGAAAACAGTTTAAAAGGTTAGAAAGACGAGTCTTAAAGGTGGCGTAGTGTATAGTCTTTAGACATTGGTGTTTTAAAAGTTTCGGAAGGGGTATAGGAGTTAGACATTGGTGTTTTAAAAGTTTCGGAAGAGGTATAGGAAACCTAATGATAATTTCGGGTACTTGTTTGAGCAGTTGCACATCAAGCGTACCCTCACACAATGTTTACATTATCCTAAATTGTTCAGGGTGCTCTTGAAAGTAAATTAGGCTCTCAAAAACCTCCTTTAAAATCAAATTCTGTATATACATAATTGTTAACATTAGGCACATTTGCGTAGTTTTATTGAAATTTGAATACGAGATACCAAGTTATTCTAAAAAATTTAGCATTTATGAGGATGGGAGAGGCCCCACCACCACCCACTGTGTACATCCCACGTTAATACGAATCATTCATTTTGGGGAAGATTTTGGAGAATATATATATATATATATATATATATATATATATATATATATATATATATATATATATATATATATATATATATATATATATATATATATATATATATATATATATATATATATATATATATATATATATATATATATATATATATATATATATATATATATATCTGTACCTTTCCTTTGGTAAAATTTCAAGAAACTCCAAAAAATTAGGGATAGAGGTGGCCCTGACCAACTTCCCTTCCCAGCACAAACTTCTCACATACTTGTAAAATGTCTTTTCTAGGAGAAGTGGAACTTTAAGGGATGGATTAATAAGGTCTAGCGAGGTATTTTCAAGCAACTTTTTAACTACTTTTCTAGTTTCAAGGCAATAAAGATTAGCTTCTATGCAAATAGGTCCAGACCGTGTCCAATTTTAACCCAGAATTAAGCTAAAACCCAAGGAATTGCTAAATTATGTAGAACTATTCACTCGTCAGTCAGGATTCCTTTGCATATATGGTTTAAACAAGAAAATATGGATATCAAAAGCAAGCATACAAGTAGTCAAACGCATGCGACATTTTGGGCTATATCCAATAATGTTACTTCTATTTATAGTGTTTCAGGCTGTATCAAATACCAAAACCAAAAAATCCTTAAGATTCAGTCAAAAGGAACAATTTTTCTTTAAATTCAATAAAAAAAAGAAAAGATGTTTGTGCTGCATGCAGTTCCTTACAAACCTTCCTGTTTCTTTTGTTTTTGTTAGCCTTTAAGTTAACAAAATTATTAAAAAAAAAAAACTTTTGCATGAATTACTTATATTCATTACCAACAGAAAAAGGTTCATCAATAGTTCAGAGGACCTTTTGTTATCTTGGAACGTTTTTTAGCTAGATAAATTATTGTTTCACGAATGGACTTAAATCTGAAATTAAGGCTGAATTCAATATAAATGCTCAGATCTGCACCTTTTTCCTACTTCTAAGACTTTAAACATTCTGACAACAGATCTAGCCTTTCTACATTTTGACAAAAAGAAAATAGTTAAATATTGACTTTTGCAAGTTTTTCTCTATGTTGGCAAAGAAATTTAGTTTTGATTTCCAATGATGTTGTGAGAATTTACTAGACATGGAAATTAAATCTAGGCTGTTAATGGAAAGGATTTCCAACAATGGTTTCCAGTCCCAAATTCATATTATTACCCACGTGTCTCTAAAATAAAATAGGAATTTCCCAGACTTTTTTTTTCCTTTTTTACACGAAATATAGCTTCATGAATGAATAATATTTCTAAAAAAATTGCAGATTCATAGCTGAGGTACAATTTAATTGAGGTAAGGGAATTAGGATAAAGAGCTGCGATCAATTCCTTAAATAGTTTCATTTTTCAGTTAACATTTTCAATAGTTTCAACTAGACAGTCCTGTAAGCAAGCTTTGCTTTCCATAGGAAATTTGAAAATGGCACGTTTTTCTACAAAGACTTGGCTTTTCATGATTATTCCTCTTAGAGTACCTGTCTTGGCATTGTCTCCAATTGGCCAATGGCTTGATGGCAACTTGATTTTACTTCAAAATTAACGAAAACCAACTTACTATTCTTGTTTAAATCAAGGATCCAGTGTAACCAAATCCTTTAAACCTAGTGCTATATTCTATATAGTGCTATATTAAACCTAGTTCAGTTTCGAGCTATATTATCTGGATTTTTTGTTTCACTATTATGTCAAGGCCCATGAAATTCACATGCGCAGAATGCAGACTTCGTGCCGCTAGTGGAACAGTGCAGTGCAGTCGGTGTCAACAGTGGTTTCATCAAAAGTGTGCAGGCATTTCAATTGAGGAGAGAGAACAATGTGGTTATGTTTAAACTGCCATTCCCCCCGTTCTTTGTATGATGACCCTGAACCACCTTTAACACCACTTTCTCTACCCCTGGCTCTAAACCACGCTCTACACCCAAGTTTGTCACAAAACCTACAACCTCAAAATCAGTTTAAAAAAATCAAGCTTCTCAAGTCCCCCCTTTTGTTGACTGTGTTAAACATATCAAACAGCTGGCTGATCTCTGAGCTAAATACAATTTACAGTTAGAGAAGAATTCAGACCAAGAAGCAGCCATAGAAGACATGGGCACCCATATGGGGGGGGGGTAGGGGGGGGGCTCTCGCCCCCCTGGCTGAATGATGCTGCCTTATTTTTTATAATTTTTGTTCGGAGATTTCTATTATATAGCATTAAAAGTAGCAATTAGACGACGTTTGCCCCCCCCCGGGAATTCAGCTTATGGGCACCCATGATAGAAGACTTGAAAAAACAAGTTGACATTTTTCTCAATGACCCAAAAATTGGTAACGATATACTCCATGAACGCGATCTGGAAATTAAAAAATTAAATGAAAATATCAGCTCCCATAATTCCCACCGCCTTCTTATGGAAGATGAACTCTACAATCTAGAAAACAATCAAGTAACCCTTAAATCAAAAATCACCAAATTACAAGAGGACTTAAAAAACAACGAAGCAATTATTACTACACTAGGGGATCAATTATCAGAGTTCAGCAAATCCAGCATTAATTGCAAAGTATCCCATGAGAGCATACAAATACCTACGAGTAGTATGACTACTGATAACGCCTTTGAGTTCGTGAATAGTCCAGTGACTTCCGGTTTTTTTACATAAATCATCAGGTGATAATGAACTAAACAAAGGGATTAACAAGGTTATGGAAAAGTCATTACCAGGCGATGGCATTGTTATCATTTTTGAAAAAATTACGAAATTGATGGATAAAAGGGAAATAAATGTTAAAATAAGCAGAAAGGAAAATGTGATCTGCAAGCATTTTGATAGTGGTTTCTGCAAGTTTCGCAAACACTGCGAGTTTCTACATATTTGTCGTCATTTTATTTCGGGAGTTTTTGTGTCTGATAAGTGTATTTTTGACCACGTTGATCTGTATTCTGTTTTATCTTGTATTGATAAGTCGTGTACTTTTGCTCATGCATCCTCAGGGTTGGAGCGCAGGTTTAAAACCCAACGTTTTTTTTTAGGGCGACGCCGAAAGTATTCGCGACCTCCCCCCCCCTTCTCTAGTTCATGTTCTATTCTACTTTCAGTCTTATCCCCTTGCATACTCAATACAGAGCAGTATACCTCAGGAATCCATCCCTTGAAACAATCCACCGCCCCAGGTACTTACGCGGGCCACGTCAGTCCAAACCCCACCATCACTTCGTTCAATTCGGACCCTCCCCCCCCCCTCTCACTCATATTCCTCCCAAAAATCCACTTCCTTTCGACTCCGTTCTTCTACGTGCGTCCAAGAAGTTACCGACCGGTTCTGGACTTTACCCGATATTTGCCGAAACAAACCCGACCCCTCCCCTCTCAGATACACCCACCGTACTTCTCTTCCTCACCATCATCTTGCCCCCCCCCCTATAAAGAACACTCCCAATGTGACTTATTCCCAGATCACCAGGAAACCTTTATCCCTTCCCTTGCACTTTATCCCCCCTGGCTACCCTACCAGTATGACTCTGGTTTAAGAGTAAGCAGGCAGAACGATCCATAGGTAACACCTCCATGCAGAGTTTCTAAAAATTCAAATAGTAAGACGAATTCCACCGTAGTTCCACCCCAACTTAATAATATCCCCATAATTTGTCCGCTGTCCTCCTTTTCTCTCAAGCCCGGTCCAGTCCCGCCTTTTAATAATGCCTCAAAACCACCCCCTTACCCACAGCATCCTTCTCATAAACTTCAACCCCAAAAAACTCCATCCCGAATTGAAAAAAAAAATCCCAGTACCCAAATCGGTTTAACTTTCCTACTTACCAATGCTGAGAGCCTGAATTTTGATAAAATTACCGAACTCGTGAGCATCTCCGAAATTCATAAAATTAATATTATTGCTGTGACAGAGGTTCAGTCTCAGAACCCAGATTTCCTAAAAATCAGCAATTATACTCACTTTATACAGCTTCTCCCTCCAAATCATCCTCTCGGGAAAAAAGGGGGTGGTATATTATTTTTGTCCGAGATAACCTCCAACCTAAACTCATCCCCTCCCCCAACTTATCAGATTATGATGCAATTCTATGGCTGAGCCTTAGACCAAAAGTACTTCCCCGCCCTTTCAATTTAATTGTAACCGCCGTCTTTTATCATTCCTCTAACCAAAGTATTGACCAGAAACGCAAATTTATACAACAATTTCTTATAAATGCTGGCTTTGTGTTATCAAAGTATCCGAACGCTGGTATTTGCTTACTTGGCGATGCGAATGACCTGAGGATAGACTGTATCTGGTCCTCTCTTAATATTAAACAACTGTTTGAAATATCTACAACAAAAGGTAACACCTCTCTGGATGTTATTTGTTCAAACATGAGTAAGCATTACAACTCCCCACAAGCACTTTCTCCACTATAAGATAGTTACCACTATGGTCTTCTTTTTTCTCCATCTTCAGCCATTGAACATTCCTTTGCTCCCCCTATTGGGGTTTACTATCCCCTCATTGACACAGACCTGTTTTCTTTTGGATCATGGCTGACCAGTGAAAGTTGGTCAGACCTTTATAATACTAATAACCTTGATGGTAAAATTTTGATTTTTCACAAAAAACTAATTGATTCCTACTCATTATGTTTCCCAGAAAAAAAAAATCAGAAAATACCCCAGTGATAAACCTTACATAAATAATCACATAAAAATGTTAATCCGCACGAAAATAAGCTTATTTAAAAGGGGTAATTTAGCTGAAGCAAATAAGTTAAGAAAGGAATTAAAAAGTCAAATTAGAAAAGCTACCCGAGCCTACTATGAAAATAAAATTAAAAACTTGCGCCATGATAAACCAAAGAACTGGTACTCTGAAATTAAAAAACTTACCGGCAAGAGTCAAGAACAACTAAATTTTAATATGAATGAACCTCCAAAGACCCAACTAATGACCTCAATAAGTTTCTGGCTTCTATTGTCCAGGAGTCTCCCACCACTATCTTACGCATTTCCAGATATTCCTGATCCTTTTTCACTCCCACATATTTCTCCACTTGATGTTGTAAAAAAAAAAAAAAAAATGAAAAACTAAAATCCACCCTGTTTAATGAAATTACCAAATCTGGACAGTTCCCTCAATATTGGAAACAAGGCTTTATTACCCCAATCAAAAAGAAAAATGGGAAGCCTGGCTTTGATGGCATTCGTCCTATTACCCTCAACTGAATTTTTCAGAATTGTATGAAAATTTTCTCGCAGACTGGCTTAAGATGAAAGTCCTCTCCCTCATTGATCTTAGACAGTTTGGTAATCTCAAATCCACGTCAACCTCTCATTACCTGATCCATCAGTAGAATGTAAGGTACTATTTCTATGGAAGCTATACCAAATACCATGATATTCTATGGAAGCTATAGCAATTTGAAATATCATATGGAATTCTATGGAAGCTCTACACCTTTTCAAAGAGAGTCAGTACTCCCTTATCATATGGAATTTGGGTGAAGCTATATACTTTGCTTACGCCCCCGTACCAAACAGGTTTTTCTGGTAGGTAAACAATTTGCGTAATTTCAAAGTTCAATGTCTTTTTTTAGTGGTAAACCAAAAACCGAATGAAGTCCATAGCACTTTGCAGAAACCCGTGAATGTAGGACTGAAAGTCCAATTAGTAATCAAGCTAGTGTGACCGCCATTTTTTGATCTGGTTAAGTGGGTATAATCTGGTTTGGTTTGCTATTGCGAGAGGACTCAAGCGATTTCTTTCTTTGTCAAGAGATTTACGTAATTAATTAAACCTGTATTATAAAACCAGCGTGTCTTGTTTCGAGTTTTAACGGGCAAGTTTTTTGATAACTTGATAGGTGATTAGGATTTGAATAAAAGGAATTTTTCTGACGTAGATTTCTAGTTCATGATACATGTCTTTTTAGCATTTGCAAAAAAGGAATAATTAGTGATTGGAAAATTTTTTAATGCTTTTACAATAGGGGAGGTTTGATTAAGCTTTTGCGAAAAAAAAAGGGTAATGGACTTTGCGAATTGGCGGAGATTTCGTGACAAAAATGGAGTAATTAGTGATTGGAAAATTTTGAGGGAGATGGGCATGCATGGAGGATTGAGTTGCTTGAGAGTTCAGTTAAAGGGGATACAGTTGCATGGGGGGTTTCGATTATACACGGTTTCAGTTACAAGGGGGGTTCAGTTGCACGGGGGGTATCCCTTTTTTCGTAAATCGGGCTCCCTGTTTTCAAAATCCCTTTTTCTTCTGAGGCTTGGAGCATTTGGTGGCTAGATATTAAACTTAATGAAATTTAGCACGGAGGTTCAGTTGTACAGGGTTTCAGTTATACAGGTGTTCAGTTAAATGGGTTTTCTTTTTGTTAAATAAGTAGTTTTTGTATCTTTTAAAAGATCTTTACGGGGATTGAGAGACTCAGTTGCCTAAGTCCGTATGATTTTTCTTTACTTGTTGTTCATTAAAATAGAAATTTTTGTTTTAAATAATTAGTTTTTTTATCTTTTAATAGAGCTGTAGGGGGATTGAGAGACTCAGTTGCCTAATTCCGTGTGATTTTTATTTACTTGTTGGTTATTAAAAACGAAATTTTTCTGTTAAATAAGTAGTTTTTGTATCTTTTAAAAGATCTTGACGTGGATTGAGAGACTCATTTGCCTAATTCCGTGTGATTTTTGTTTACTTGTTGGTCATTAAAAAAGAAATTTTTGTGTTAAATAAGTAGTTTTTGTCTCTTTTAAAAGAGCTTTACAGGGATTGAGTGACTCAGTTGCCTAATTCCATGGGTTTTTTCTTTACTTGATGGTCATTAAAAACGAAATTTTTGTGTTAAATAAGTAGTTTTTGTATCTTTTAAAAGAGCTTTACAGGGTTTGAGAGACTCAGTTGCCTAATTCCATGGGTTTTTTCTTTACTTGATGGTCATTAAAAACGAAATTTTTTGTGTTAAATAAGTAGTTTTTCTATCTTTTAAAAGAGCTTTACTGGGATGGAGAGCCTCAGTCGCCTAATTCCGTGTGATTTTTTCTTTACTTTTTTGTAATTAAAAAATAAATTTTTGTGTTAAATAAGTTGTTTTTGTATCTTTTAAAAGAGCTTTACGGGGATGGAGAGACTCAACTACCTAAGTCCGTTTGTTTTGTGTTTACTTTGTGTTAATTAAAATATAAATATTTTTTTTAATTAATTAGTTTTTGTATCTTTTAAAAGAGATTTAAGGGGATTGAGAGCCTCTGTTGACTAATTCCGTGTGATTTTTTCTTTAATTGTTAGTCATTAAAAACGAAATTTTTGAGTTAATTCTATGGCAGTGGTAACTATTTAGTTTAAATAATTCTAGGAGGAATTGAGTTTTATGGATGGTATAGAAAAATGGTACTTGTTAAATATTTGGGTAAACATACGACTAAGAAATCTATGATTTGGGATTTGGGGGTTTCTATTTTTTTACTTTTCTGTCATGAATTTTTTATTCTTTCATATGTATGCATGATTATACTATTCATATAACATAGTATTGACAATATCACATGGTTTGTCACTGAAGTGTGCAGTTACTAGTAGTAGTAATCTCGTGTTTTTTGAAAGAAATTCATACTATAACTTAAATGCATTCAGATATTTTATTGATAAAACATAGCCGTGACTAAATCCAATTGTTTTGTAGTGCAATGATTTGTTAATATTATTTGTTTTTTCGAGTTTTTTTTGAAAGCCATTAATAATATACCTTAATTTAATTCATATATTTTATTGATAAAAAATAGACGTGACTTAATCCTATGGTTTTGTTGTGCAGTGAGTTTTTAATAGTAGTATTAGTTTAGTTTTTTTTTTTTGCAAGCAATACATAAACTAACTTACATTAATTAAGATATTCTCTTGTTAAAAAATATCCGTGACTAAATCAAATGTTTTTGTAGTGCAGTGATTTTTTACTAGTATTAGTATTTTAGTGTTTTTTGCAAGCCATTCATACTATACCTTAAATACATTCAGATATTTCCTTGATAAAACATAGTAGTGACTACATCCGATGGTTTTGTAGTGCAGTGTTTTGTTACTAGTAGTAGTATTTTCATGTTTTTTTTTCAAGCAATTAATACTATACCTTATATGCATTCATATTTTTTCTTGATAAAACGTAGCCGTGACTACATCAGATGGTTTTGTAGTGCAGTGTGTTGTTACTAGTAGTAGTATTTTCGTGTTTTTTTGCAAGTCATTAATACTATACCTTAAATGCATTCAGATATTTTCTTGATCAACTGTCGTTTTTTATTTACTTTATTGTCATTTGTTGTATATTTTAAAAGAGCTTTATAGGGTTTGAGAGACTCAGTTGCCTGATTCCGTGTGTTTTTTATTTACATGGTGGTCATTAAAAAAGAAATTTTTTTTTTAAAGTAGAAGTTTTTGTATCTTTTAAAAGAGCTTTATGAGGATTGAGGGACTCAGTTGCCTGATTCCGTGTGATTTTTCTTTTCTTGGTGGTCATTAAAAACGAAATTCTTGTATCTTTTAAAAGAGCTTTACGGGGATTGAGAGACTCAGTTTTACCTTCTCACAGTTACATTTTCTTGATTTTTCAAAGTTCATTTTGAATTTCTTTCGTTGAAATGCAAGAGTTGGAATATTTCAGTAGTGTTTTGTCGTGGTTTACCTTGTCACAGTTACATATTCTTGATAAATAAATTTTAATATAGATATTATTTCTTTTACATTAAAGAGTTTGAATATTTCAGGAGTGTTAGGTTTTGGTTTACCTTGTCACAGTTACATTTTCTTGATTTTTCAAAGTTCATTTTGAATTTCTTTCGATGAAATGCAAAAGTTGGAATATTTCAGTAGTGTTTGTTTGTGGTTTACCTTGTCACAGTTACTTTTTCTTTATTTTTCAAAGTTATTTTGAATTTATTTAGTTTAAATTGAAGAGTTGGAATATTTCAGTAGTGTTTGGTTATGGTTTACCATGTCAAAGTTACATTTTCTTGATTTTTCAAAGTTCATTTTGAATTTATTACTTTGAAATGCAAGAGTTGGAATATTTAAGTAGTGTTTTGTTGTGGTTTACATTGTCACAGTTACATTTTCGTGATTTTTCAAAGTTCATTTTTAATTTCTTTCTTTGAAATGAAAGAGTTGGATTATTTCAGTAGTGTATGGTTGTGGTTTAACTTGTCACAGTTACATTTTATTGATTTTTAAAAGTTCATTTTGTATTTTTTTATTAGAAGTGTTGGAGTATTTAAGTATTGTTTGTGTATGGTTTTACTTGTCACAGTTACATATTCCTTATTTTTCAAAGTTAATTTTGAATTTCTGTCTTTGAAATGAAAGAGTTGGATTATTTAATTTGCGTTTTGTGGAGTGTGAAATTAACATAGTTAGGGTTTCTTGATTTTTCATAGTTAATTTTGTTTTTATTTAGTTGTAATGAATTAGTTGGACTATTTCAGTAGTGTTTGGTTGTGGTTTACACTGTCACAGTTACATTTTCTTGATTGTTCAAAGTTCATTTTGAATTTCTTTCGTTGATTCGTTGAAATGCAAGAGTTTGAATATTTCTATAGTGTTTGATTGTTTTTTTAATTTCTTTAGTTTAGATGAAAGAGTTGGAATATGTAAGTAGTGTTTGGTGGTGTTGTACCTTGTCACAGTTACATATTCTTGATTTTTCAAAGTTCATTTTGAATTTCTTTCGTTGAATGCAATAGTTTGAATATTTAAGTAGTGTTTGGTTGTGGTTTACCTTGTCACAGTTACATAGTTCTAGTTTGTCGAAGTTCAATTTGAATTTATTTCGTTGAAATGCAAGAGTTGGAATATTTAAGTATTGTGTTATTGTTTCTTAACTTGTCACAGATTCCGTTTATTGATATTTCAATTTTAAGTATGAAAGTATTTAGTTTAAATTAATGAGTTGTTATAATTCAGTAGTGTTAGGTTGTTTTGTAACTTGACAAAGTTACATTTTCTTGATTTTTCAAGAGTTGGAATATTTAAGTAGTGTTTGGTTATAGTTTAACTATTCACAGTTAAAATTTATTTATTTTTAAAAGTTAATTTTGAATTTATTTAGTTGAAGTGCAAGAGTTTGAATAATTCAGGCGTTCTGGGGGGTGGTTTACAGTGACAAAGTTACATTTTATTGATTTTTCAATGTTCATTTTGAATTTCTTTCTTTGAAATGCAAGAGTTGGAATATTTCAGTAGTGTTTGGTTATGGTTTACACTGTCACAGTTACATTTTCTTGATTTTTAAAAGTTCATTTTGAATTTCTTTCGTTGATTCGTTGAAATGCTAGAGTTGGAATATTTCAATATTTTGTTAGTGTTATTTGAATTTCTTTCGTTGATATGAAAGAGTTGTCATCTGTCAGTAGTGTTTGTTGGTGTTTTAACGGGTCCAAGTTAAATATTAGTTATTTTTCAAATTTCAATTTGAAGTTATTTCGATTAGATGCAATATTTGGACTATTTCAGTAGAGTTTTGTTGTGGTTTACTTTGTCACATTTACATTTAATTTAATTTTCAAAGTTCAATTTGAATTTATATATCTTAAATTAGCGATATTGTATATTTCAGTTGTGTGTGATTGTGGTTTACTCTGTCACAGTTACATTTTCTTGATTTTTCAAAGTTCATTTTGAAGTTATTTCGTTGAAATGCAAGAGTTGGAATATTTAAGTACTGATAGGGTTTGGTGTAGATAGTAACCTTTCCATTATATTGATATATATTTGTAAAGGTTTTATTACAATCGGTGTTTATAAAGAGTTTTAATATTTCAGTAGAGTTAGTTTGTGGTTTACCTTGTCACAGTTACATTTTCTTGATTTTTTCAAAGTTCATTTTGAATTTATTTCTTTAAAATGCACGAGTTGGAATATTTCAGTATTGTTTGGTTGTGGTTTACATTTTCAAAGTTACATTTTCTTGATTTTTCAATGTTATTTTGAATTTCTTTCGTTGAAATGCAAGAGTTGGAATATTTCAGTTGTGTTTGGTTACGGTTTACCATGTCACAGTTACATTTTCTTGATTTTTAAAATTTCATTTTGAATTTATTACATTGAAATTCAAGAGTTTGAATATTTCAGTAGTGTTTGGTTGTGGTTTAACTTGTCAAAGTTACATTTTCCTGATTTTTAAAAGTTCATTTTGAATTTCTTTCTTTGAATTGCAAGAGTTGGAATATTTCAGTAGTGTTTGGTTGTGGTTTACCTTGTCACAGTTAAATTTTCTTGATTTTTCAATGTTCATTTTTAATTTCTTTAGTTGAAGAGTTGGAATATTTCAGTAGCGTTTTGTTATGGTTTACCATGTCACAGTTACATTCTCTTAAACTCTAGGACTGGCAAAGTTGTCAGAATTGTCCCTTTCTGATTCTCAAGGGGTTGACTGGGGACACGTTGACGTGCACGCACCACTAAGGCTTAGTCATCAGAGTGGCTGTATAGGCCGGCCATTTTCTTGTGTCACTGCACTGCAGTAGTATTTCCTGTTATTACAAGCTCGCTCTCAGTATTGTGTTATTTTCGTGGTGTGTTGTGTTGTTCTACGGACACTCAATCTTGTTCAGACAGTACGTCAGTGCATTGATTCAGGTACGTAAGTGAATTTCGCAATACAAATTAACAATGGATAAAAGACTCCTAAAGAAAAGGCGTCATGAGGATCTGAATAAATTCTGCGCCATCAACTTCGCAAAATGAAAGTAGTCCTGAACGTCTTGTTACTAATTAGCAGCCCAAGGAAAGAATAAAAAAAACGAAAAACTGGCAAATGAGAATCTAAAAGTAGAAAATGAGAATATGACGAGTTGTACTTAAAATTAGGTTTTAGTTGGACTGGAAGCTCATACGAGCCTAATCCACAAAGCGTTGTTTCTTCTGAACTTTTATCAAACAAATCTATGAAATCTTCTCTTTCAAAACATCATTTTGAAAGCAAACTTCAGAATTTAGTAAAAAAGGAGTCACAGTACTTTGAACGTATTTGGAAGATCTTAAAAGTAGGAAAAGAAAACACAATAAAACAGTTTTCTGTTGCAGAAAAAAATGCAAGTGCTGTAAGAGCTTCTTACAAAGTAAATCATTTGATTGCCAAGGCTGGTAAAAACCATAATATTGGCGAAAATCTGATCCTCCCTGCTGCAGCAGACATTGTTTCTTACATGTTTGGAGAGAAAGAGGCAAAAAACAATTAAAACAATCCCGTTATCAAATGATACAGTTTCAACGAGAATTAATGATCCGGCTTATGACACAAAAGAAAAAAATTGTCGGGGCAATTCGAGGTAGTCCACCACGGATGTCGGTGGCATAGCCCAACTGGTCTTTTTTGTACTTGGTATTTTTCAAAATGAAATATTTTTCATCTTCAAATATTTGAAGATATTTTATTAAAACATCGACAAAAGGTAGAAAATATTTTCAAGTTGTTAGATTCTTTTTTTCTTCCGAAAACCAGCTCGAGTGGAAAAACTGTGTGTTAGTGTGTATGAATGGTGCTAAGGATACGAGCGGTCACATCATGGGGCTTCTAGGCTATGTTAAAAAACTTTCAACTAAATTTAAGTTCACTCATTGTGTGCCTCATCGAGAGGCTTTCTTCGCTAAGAACTTCTCTGATGAACTTAAAGATTTCCTTGATCAGAATATTAAAATTGTGAACTTCATAAAAACTAGGCCTAAAAAACGTCGTTACTTTAAAATTCTATGCCAGGAAATTTGGAGCCTCCAAGATATTTTGTTGGTACATACTAAGGTACTTTCTCGGGGAAATGTTGTGTCCCGTGTATTTGAACTCCACAAAGAATTACATTTTTTTTTACCGAATATAAATCCCATCTGATCTTCTGTACTTACTGATTTTGATTGGCTTTTGAAGTTGGCTTATTTACATCTGAAATTTATCCACGTAGAGCAGCGTTTCTGATATTTCTTATGCAGAAAAGAAAACTGATACAATGGCAAAAAGATCACTCTCTGGGAAAAACAAATAGAAAATAACAACTGTGAGCCGTTTGAAAGATTACATACATTTTAGCAAGATAATGTGAAAAATATATCTGATTTCACTGAACTCAACACTCAAATGAGCCAGCATTTGAATGCATTGAAGTTCCCCATAATATAGTACTTTTCCTGTGTAGTATTTTTCCTATGTTTCCTATGTAAAAGGAAACAAGCTCATCCTTCTCACTAATTTCTTTGAAAGTAAGCAGTGTTTGTTCTATAAATTTTGTGTGTTTGTTTTTAAATAAGAATGTGTGTAAAAAATATTTTCGTTTTTACTTAAACATGAATGCATACTTGAGTTTAAAAGGTTAAGGCTTTAAATATTTGATTAATATTCTAGCTATAGTTTACTTAATGCTGGTTACTGAGAAGGGGTACCTAAAATGTCTTGTGGGTAAAAAGCGGTACAGTGCCTAAATAAATTTGAGAACCACTGCTCTATAAGGCAGGCATTTGGTTGAAAAATATGGGGTTTTGAGTGGGGAGGGGGGGGGGTTAGGGGTGTGATTGTTTTTAGCCATTTTATAATTATTTACGTACTAAATTGCCTGTTTTTTTTGTTGTTTTTTATTATCGACTTTAACCCTCAAAACTCCTGTCAAACCTGGGCTCACCCCCTCCCCTTAACCCTTTTCTAAGGTTTCATGTGATTCTTTGTTACAAATTCCAACTTGTTGCAAATTCTTGTTGATCTTAATAATTGAGAACGAAAACCGCTTCATCTTTATTATTAAAAATAATACATTATACCCACTTTGCTTAGCCACCTGCCTATGATTTGAAAGCCACTTCGTCAAATCACACTGATTAAGTATGCTTAACCATACCCCATCTAAAGAAGGATCATCTTTAGTAAGAAGCATAATTCGGGCTTAACTTTTCAACACCTTTCCAATGCTGTTATTTAATGTTGTCTATTATTTACCTTTGATCTGATTGTATTCATGATTACCTCTTCACAGGGGTTCTGCAAATGGGATTCGGAAGTCTTTTGTTGAGTCTTTACTTGGAGCGTTTAATAGGCCAATTTTACCTTATATGGTTACTCCGAATTCTATAGAATTATCAAAGTTAAATTCATGTAAAGGGTGAATAGCTAGTAGAATACTGGACAAAATGGCAGGAATCTGCTTTGAGTGTGCAAATTTATAATTTTAGGAAAAACTGCAAACAATTCGTGATAGACGAAATCTTTAAACTATCTCAGAGGATCTGAACTCAAAATAAATGTCGAAATCTCTTGCGGAGGGCTAATATCCTGATGATGTTGGTTTAGTGATTCTAGAACAAAAGTTCTTTCTCTACAAGTTCAATGAATTTCTTGTGCGTTTCGACTTAGAAGTTCGCTTAATTTTTGTCTTTTTTTGTCGCAATTGATTCGTAATACGGACTCAATTTGCATCTTGTATCTTCTAAATTCATCATTCTCATCATTTGATTCATACGCTAATAATTATGTTACAAAACAAACTTTGTAATATCTATTTTTTCGAAATTTATATATTTAAGAGTGACTGACGTGGATCGTTGTAGACTTTCATAATTTGTAAGGTCAGAAAAACAATGACATGTGTTTTCTTGAACGATTTGCACTAGATTAACATTTTTTTAAAATTTGACGTTTGATTTATCATGAGAAAACATTGAACCTGAATTTAGAACAAAAAAAAACTTTTTTCTATCTTTCATCAAAAGTTCGAAAAAAGTCCCTCCCCTTGACTTCGAAAAACATTGTTTTTTTCTATCTTAATTTCTTTTGAATCATTTCTGCCTCCCTACACTTTATTAAATTGATGCTAATGATAACGGATATTAAAAGTAACGAAGTAGAATAAATAAAAAATAAAAAAAAAACAACAACAAAAAACTTCCACTGTAAACTTCACAAAAACTTCCAGTGTAACATTCCAATGTAAACCTTATTAATTTCGGTTGTGCAAACAAGAAGTAACACAAGTCCAAACTCGGGATTAACTGTAATAAAAAGGAAAAACATCACAATACGTTTTTTGCGTCTTTAGAACCGCAGCAACCCGACTGTTTGTCTCTCTGTGCCTTCTTTCGTTGGTTAAAATACCAACCCCTGAATTAATTTTTTTTTTCATCTTGGAAGTAGCCAGAGATGTAGCTCCAGCCATTTTATTTGTGGGGGTGGCGGTTGGGTGTCAAAAGGGTTCAATGAGATGAGATGAGATGACTTTTATTTTCAACTAATAATTACATCATATCAACTAATAATTACATCAATATCTGGATATTCAAGGGCATGGGCTACATAATATTTGTTTCTCCAAATTATTGGGGGCAGGCCGAAATGGGGCTATTCTTCACTCAAATAGGCCAGTCTTCCTCGGACTTGCGATTTTTCTAACACATAATTGCAAAGCCATTATGTTTCAAGAACGTGCGAAACATCTTGTAAATTTATAATAATGACGGTGTGATTTCAGCCCAAAAACTAGCATAGGTGCTATCTTCTGCTACATCTTAGACTGGTCCAGAACTCCCCAAAAATCAACCGGTAAATAGCTTTTACTTCTGACCCAGTTTGGTTGAGATTTAACAACCTCTTCTGGTAGATGTCTCTAGGGTATAGCTTCTGGTTATTGTTGTTTATGTGCGTATTTTATGATAAATTACTCATGAATTACTATATTACTGATGAATTTGATAAAATTACTGAAAAGTTATGATAAATTACTGTTCTGCAATATGTCATAATGACAAGAATTTAGTGTCCCAAAGAGAGGACTAACCATGTTTGGAACCAAAAATCTGCAACATGTCTCTCACTCTCACAGATAGCTCACACATGCGAAAAAATTGTGTTGGAAATAGGGTTTTTTCTTGTTCCTTCGTATAATTGTTCGTACGTTTTCTGTTCTTATGCAATATAGATTTATCGGATTAATTTCCAGTGGTATCTTATCTCCTTCATTATTTAGGTTGGTACATTTTGGAATACATCATTCGATTCATCTTGTTCTTTTTATTATGGTGACAAGTTTAGAAGTAAGTACACATATTGGAGCTTTCAGACCATTCCTGTCCTAGCCGCGATTATAGTCAAACTTGTCGGCAAAATCAAAATTACGCACGACTACAGCGCCAATTATATAAACCGCTTGTAATTTCTCGAGTCAAGCATTTTTGAACTTTCAAGCATGAAATTCTTGATTGACCAATCAGAATCAAGATTCAAAGCATACTTTTTTGAAACTAGAAAAAGTGGAAGCTTGGAACAGCAATTCTTCTGTTTGTAACAGAAACATGACAAGGTTAAGAGGATGTAGCATTAGTAAAAAACAGTTGGAATCAAATTATTGTTTGTGCAAACTTTTTAAACCCATTTCTTGCAATTTTAATTTTCCGCATCTGGAATTTAAGTGTGGCGCTATAATCAATTAAAACCCCATGGCATTCATAAAATTTAAGTTTTTTTTATTGAAATGTGTGACTATTGTTTGACGCGGGTATAACACAGAAAGATTTTTCTTACAATTTATTTGATAGTTCGAAAAATCTTCAGTGCAAGGGCAGAAGCTGTTGTAGATCATTGCTGTAGATTCGGTTGATACCTAAGTCGAAAAAAGATTCGTATACCCTTTAATCCTTGACAGTGAGAAGATTACGGGGGAAAAATAGATTTTAGATTAGATTAAATTACTTTAACAATTCAAAAATAAATTAAGAGAACAACCCAAAATGTTTCATCATATACCCCCGCAAAGCTGTTTTAAACTATTTTAAACTATTTTGACTATTTGTGAGTAGAAAGCTATCTTATAGTCCCACGGAGGCACCATATATGGGCATAGAATCCCTAGTGAGAACACCTGTGCTGTCAGTCCCGATCCCACACCATATATGGGCATGGAATCCCCAGAGAGAACACGTTTCCGAGGTCAATTGATTGCGTAACCCAGCCTAACCTCATGAACTCGTGACGGGGGGGGCACCATATATGGGCATAGCCTCCCTAGGGGAAATTGATTTCTGAGAAATTGATTGCGTAATACAGGGGGAAATAGATTTCCGAAAAATTGATTGCATAATCGATTATGAATTTTATTTATCCGATAAAAGGAAACTGGATCACGTGCCCCCTTTTAAACCAATCAGGGGACCGGTTACATATTAGTGTGAGAGGATCTCAGGGGGTATGAGGAAAGGATTTTTGCAAAAGTTTTAGTTAGTCTGTGAATAAATTTCAAAGGAGCGAGAACAGTTTGACTTTATCCATTCGGATATATATTTGTGTGTGTTGATGGCAAGTGGTATGTCTACCCTATTAGACGTTGATAGAAGAGTTGATCGCAATAATACAAGAGCACCAAACATTGAGGTGGAAATCACGAGAGAATCACAACTTGTCTGGAACTGGAAGAAGTATATGCAAAATATGTGATATCATTGAACAAATTGAAAATGGAGGATCAATTATGTTTCACTGCAAAAAATGATATAGCACAAGTGAATGGACTTCAACGTGCTTTAAGTACATTAGTGAAACATAACAAAGACAATAAACTGTATCACTAATTGTACATGCTTAGTTTTATTGTTGTTGTAATTATTAAATAAAATTGTTTTGAAATCAAAAATGTTCCCTTTCTTTTCTGGTTAGGTTAGAATGCTAAGGCTAACTAATCTTGGTCAGTCCAGAGTCAGCAGTCAGAGTGCAAGGATTGCAAAATGAACAAATTTGAGAAAAACAGAATTAGATCAAATCTAGTGTTTATGAAAAAACGTTGGATTTTGGTTGACGGTTTTCTTGAGTTATCTCTTCAACGCAGGATATTCTCTCGGGGAGCGCTGGACGGTATAATGAGGACTGATTCTCTCCCATTGGACTATTGTATGAACCTTTTAAGAATGTGACTCAAGTGCATATAGTCAATTTATTTATATATTAATTGGAACAAAGTAGAATCCTATCGTGGATACACTTCTGAAAACATTCTCAATGGATTCAACGTAAATAGCGTTATCTTCTAGGGATGTGTTTCCATAAAGCCACTCTTCTTCCTAGTCCCTCTACTGAATTTATCAAAAGAGGATCGGTTTCATGTTGGCTGTGAGAGATTCGACCTCGGAAAACAAAAAATGATCTATGCAAGTTCATTATGAATGCACATTCTTGGAAGTTTGGTACAATGTGAGAAATTTGTAATTATTGATGACTATAGTGAAAAAGTGTAAATTATGTAATCCTTGTAAATTACATAGAGGTTATGCAGTACAAATTAAAGGATGTAATTCATGTCTTGAGGAGATTTGTGACTCTCACCCTAGAGGGCACCTGTGAATACGCATACGATTATTACTGTTCTGGCGCTCGCTTAAGCGAGGTGAAACTACCTCCAATTGAAGCTTTTTACAATTCACTCACCAACAGTGAATGCACAGCCGAGGACTATGAGTTTGCCAAAAAGGTGTGGGCTAAGGGGAATTGTAAAAATGGGTGGGATTATTGTAGACTGTACTTGGCCAGTGACGTTTTAACTCTGTTGGATATAGTCTGCAAGAACACAGACCAAATCTATTCAGAGTTCGGGCTAGATATAGGCTATTCTTTTTCCACGCCACATTTGGTGATGGATTTGATTTTAAAAATTAGTAGGGAGTAAATAGGCCTAATCACCGATGTAGATCAACACCTTTTTGTAGAGCGTTCAATGAGGGGAGGGTATGTTTTTCATGGGGATCGCGTCTTATCAACCGATCCGAGCGGACAAAACACCGGTGCAAAGTCAAATGTAGTGTTCTTGGACATGAACTCATTGTACCCCTCGGTAATGTCTCACTACTCTTTGCCGTGTGGGAACTATCAATGGATTGAGAATCCTTGTGAGTTCCCCGACATTACCACCGTCGAGGACAATGGGCCACAAGGAACCTAATATCAACAAAATTATAAACTGCATCTAAAAGGAGTAAATTTATCAAATTGAAAAATACATGATGAACACTTCACATGAGAACACTTCAATTACAATGAAACAAAAAACACTTAATGGTTTATTTGGTATGAAGAAAAATGAAGTACCAGCTATTTCCTTAGGTAAAAAATGAAAAGCTCATCCGTTTTAAATGTAATTAAATGAAATAATATACAGACTGTAGTGGCTCCAGGCAGATGCTGAGATTTTCTTCCTAGTTCGTCACTTTTAATCTAAGAAAAAGGTTAGGAGACTAAGTATCAGTTATTAAGTTTAAGCTTTGATTTCCAAATTCTGACAAAAATTATCAAATTTAAGAAAGTCGCAACAATAATTCCCCTGTGGTCAAAATACTCAGACTCCTCCTTGATCCCCACCCAGGCTCAAAGCTTCCGCTATGGTCATATCCATGGAAATCTCCGAAGGGTTTCTTTTTAAAATTGCTTTCAAGCGTAGTTAGGGGTATTTAGCCTTTTTTGCTTTTCTTCAAAGCTTTGAAAAAGTGTTATAATATTCTAAATGTTACATTTATTATATTTGTGCATATTTTTGGTCATCATTTGAGGGATGATCGAATTTTTAAACCACTGTAGGTTTAATCCCTGAAATAAACTTTGAACCACTTTCCCAGTCATCTAATCAAACACGTGAACAACCCTTTAGGTCTCAAAGGATGTCTGCAAGAAATGCATTAATTAAAATCCGAAATTAAATAACATAGTTCTCCAACTTATTTAATTGCTGGTTCGGTTTGTTTTTTGAGTGAATGAATTGTTTTCTTTTCTTGTCAGTTGTTCGCTAGTAT
>NC_142809.1:27272809-27307950 GCF_049724085.1 Artemia sp. Qi Xiang Cuo
GAGGTAAACTTCGAAAGGTTCGATTTTCGTTGGTTTCTTTTTCTTTCCTTTCTTTTTTTTTTTTTGTTTAGTACTGAGGACGATTTGGCGTAGGTCCTTGTCGAAATATTTGATTATTTCTTCTTCTTCATGTTCCGCCACTGGCTGACAAAATCCTCGTTTTTTCACCTTTTTTGATTTAATTTTTCATTTTGTTATTTTGTTTCCTCTCTTAGTTTCATTTACGATACTGCTTATGTGCCCTTTTGAAAACCTGCATGTACATAATTCTTTTGTTTAATTGAAAGTCCCCCTAAACATTCCCTAAAAGCTTCACCTTAATACCGTTAGCATCATTAGTTACAGTAACTGTAGTAGTAGTATTCAAAGTAATAGTAATAGCTGTAGCAGCATTAGTAGCAGTATAGCACCGTAGCAGTACCAGTAGCGCATACCATCTTTGGTTTCTTCAACATACCCTTCAAACACACGCTGAAAGTTTCAGCTTGATACCATGTACCGTTCCTAAAGCATATCTGTTACGTCCGCTTGACAACCTGTGTGGGCATAGCATGTTTCAATTTAGTTCCATATAGTTTCTGTATATCCCAAATTATTCACCCTAATACCCTTAGGTTTAATAGCAGTAGTAGTAGTACCAGTGGAATTAATAGTATTAGCCTAAGCTTTAGTGGCATTAGTAGTAATAGCAGCAGTAGTAGCAGAGACAAAATCGATCGATAGCACACCAAAAGCGTCGCTTGCAAGGGTGTGCTACTAACAAGGCAGAAAAAAATAGAAGAAAAAAAAAACACAAACAAAACAACAACAAGTATAATCTATAATAAGCAGAAGGGTGAAACTGTCTACCGAAAAAAAACTTACATAAACAATTCATACAAATTCATACAGTAGTAATAATAGTAACAGCAGTAGTATCATGAGTAGAAGCAGTAGCATTAAGATGCAAATACTTTCTTTGGTTAGTTTAACATCCTTCACAACAAGCCCTATTAGTTTCAACTTCACACACCAAGCTGTTATTAAGGTATTGATGTTACACCCTTTTGACAACCTGCACACAGACGGCGTGTTATGATTCAGTTCACCTGCCCCCTCAAAATTCCTTGATAATTTCATCTTCCTATTCTTAGGCATAGTTGTGATAGTAGTCAGAGTAGTAGCATTGATATTACTAGTAATAGTGTTAATAGCAATAGCGGTAGTACTAGAAGAAGCAGTAATATTACCTTATTGCCTATTGGTCGGTAGAACATCCCTCTCATTTTGTCCTGGAAGTTAAAACTTAATACAATTAGCCATTGCTATGACATTGCTGAAGTGTCCTTTTGATAACCTGTATGTTCATATACTTCTGAACTTGTCTTGAACTTGTCTTGATTTTTTAAAATAAACACTAATTCCAAAGATATGGCACCGTAGGATTTATTGATGAAAGTATCATGATACGTGGCAAAACTACAAGAATAACGTAACATTTATATACATTTTTTTTTCTTTGAAACTTGAGATCTCTATAGACTAAAATCTTATAGCTTATTAGGTCACAGGTACATCCCGAGGAGCTTAATTCGGGAGCTTCTTATTTTAAGAGTGGTGGAAAAAGAAGGTAATTTCAAAGTAGATAATTGAATAACAGACAATTTATTATTTTTTTTTTTTTAGGAGGAAAATCCCGGGGGGATATACTATTCAATAACCAAATTTTCATTTTAAAAGGTTAAAAAGTTCTGTTTGTAAATACTATGTTTACGTTTCTATATTCGCAAACAGAAAAAGAATGTTTACTATTTACAAACGGGGCATTTATGAAAAACTTACGTTTTTTCTAGCGTGAAGCATAAAACATTAGTCTGTTTTTTCAACCCTGGTTCAATAATAAAGAAAAAAGGAAAAAATGAAAAAAAGAAGAATTCAATTCAATAAAAGTCAAACACCTCATAAAAGTCAAAGAATTTTCATGAAAATCACACTATTTGATTCAGCGTATCAGAAAACCCAACTGTATAGAAGTTTCAAGATCCTATCTACAAAAATGTTAAATTTTGTATTTTTGCCAGAAGAAAGATCACGGATGCGTGTTTACTTGTTGTTGTTTTTTTTTTTTTACACAGGGTGACCGTATCGAGCCAAAAACTAAAGTTTTTGTTCTGTTGTTGTGAGGTAAACTTCGAAAGGTTCGATTTTCGTTGGTTTCTTTTTCTTTTCTTTCCTTTCTTTTTTTTTTTTTTTGTTTAGTACTGAGGACGATTTGGCGTAGGTCCTTGTCGAAATATTTGATTATTTCTTCTTCTTCATGTTCCATATATATATATATATATATATATATATATATATATATATATATATACATATATATACATATATATATATATATATATATATATATATATATATATATATATATATATATATATATATATATATATATATATATATATATATATATATATATATATATATATATATATATATATATATATATATATACTCTCTCTCTCTCTCTCTCTCTCTCTCTCTCTCTCTCTCTCTCTCTCTCTCTCTCTCTCTCTCTCTCTCTCTCTCTCTCTCTCTCTCTCTCTCTCTCTCTCTCTCTCTCTCTCTCTCTCTCTCTCTCTCTCTCTCTCTCTCTCTCTCTCTCTCTCTCTCTCTCTCTCTCTCTATATATATATATATATATATATATATATATATGTATTTATATAATAGTATCGGGAACCGGGGATTTGCCTGGGCCCCGGCACTCATCGCGCGGTAGACATGTACATATTTGATTCTCTAATTATCTATTAGCTTAATCATAGTGTTATGTTGTAGTTTTAAGTCATGAGCTGTCAAGTCAGCAATTTAAAGAGAATCAAGAAATTCTACCGTGAATTCAATTCCTCCTTCCTGTTGATGCATCAAAGAATCATCCATGTTATCCATTCGGGACATCATCCATTTGGGACTGAAATATCTAAAATACGTAATGCCATAATCATCTTTTTCTTCTTTAGTTTCAAGTCATATTGCGGCATATCAGCAATTTCAGTTGAATTAAGAAATTCTGACGTGAATTTAATTTCTCCTTCCTGTTTATCCTTTACAGACGCTAAAATAACACGTTCCTTGTTCAATTGTAATTCTGAAACGGCTAAACAACGCAAGAGCATATTTATCGCGTTATTCATTAGTTTTAAGTGTTTAAGTGTTCTTCCCTAATTGCATCAAAGCTATCTGTAATTCATGTCTTAATTCAAAAGCTAAAAATGTAAGGGTTATCAAGTGCTTGCAATCATGTTCTTTAATCAAATCTTAAATAGTTTTAAAAGAACCAGTTGAGCAATGCTTAAACTTACCAAAATAAAGTCGAGCCTTCGAAAAGAGGCTATTTTACTGATAAAGTTTCAGCGATACAGTTGTCAACAATAGTGCACGTCGGCTAATGTAGTTGCAAACTGACATTTCCAAATAGTATAACCCAATTTTGGTATTGAGATAATTCTAAGAAATCAGAAACATAATTGAAAAGAACATTCTAAAAACATCAATTTTTCCTATGTTAGCTACAAAATATGGCTCAGGTTCGTTCCTTCGCAATTGTTTTAAAATACAAACTTTTATTACTTTGAGTTTTCATTATCCCATACCGTTGCTTAAAAGAGAAACAAACTAAAAATTATGTGAAGGATTTTTTCAGAATTTTTTTTCAATTCGATACGAGGTCAATACAGCTAGAACCGAAACTTGTCACTCGGAAGACAATCACGAGCCCTATTCATCAGGTCATAACGCGAAATTTAATTCGAGTTTAGTTAGAGACAGGCTTTAAGTCTGCATCAGTACTCCTAATAAAAATCAAATGGCTAATATTCCAAGCAAAAATTCTGAAATATCTGACCCGCCCCAAAAAACACTATCTTTTTGCATCCTCTACCTATCAATGGAGATTTAGAACACGCAAGTCTTGACATTAACTCTTTATAACTTTATTCTTGATTTGAAAAAGACTAATTTTTCATCAAAAGTGATGACTATTTAACTGCTACATGGGGCGGAGGCGCCCTGGTACATGGAGTTTAGGTTCTATATTGTTTTAGTTCTAAATTGTTTGGTCGATAGTTTTATCCCTAGACAAGAGTCTTAAGAGGGATTGGAGAGGATTTCAGAAAGAGATAGGCCTTGGAAGGGACTGAAGAGGGGGCAGAGGTTTTGGGAGGCTTTTGATTTTCAGATGTCGTAGTTAACCTTGAATCATGCTATGAAATTGGAATGGAAACTTATGTTATGGAGTAATGAATGAATGACAAAAACTAGTGAAGATATTTCCTCCACACATTTTTTTCTCTATGCATCAGGTGCATATTACTTATTGGGGAAAATATGGTTTTTGACCCAAAAAATATCATTTAAAATCAATCATATACTTTCAGATCGAGTACCATTTACAAAAATTCCACCAATAGCAATTGTACCATTGGGAACTGGAAATGATCTTGCAAGATGCCTTAGATGGGGAGGTGGATATGAGGGAGAGTCAATAAGCAAGCTCTTGGATAGAATAGATCGTGCAACTACAGTCATGATGGATAGATGGCAAATAGAAGTTTCAACCAGTCCAGATGAAGATGCAGCACATGAGTCTGGTGATATAATACCCTATACAATTTTCAACAATTACTATTCTGTTGGTGTGGTAAGTTTCCGAAATATAGATAGTAGCTGATATTGTATGTAATTCTCAAAAACCTAGCCTATTTTAACTTGATTTAACATTTTTAGGTTTTACTACTGTAGAATTTTATTGAATTTATGCGCTTTATTTAACGCTTAATGGCAAATCCCTATAACTTGTTTATTAAATTTCAACATGTTTTTCACAAAAATTAAACATGGTATTAACCATAAAACATGCATAAATTAGATCACATGCATCAGATCACATGCATAAATCAGATCACATACGGCGCTAATTATAAACAAATAAAAATAAGATGATGGAAAAAACACATTGAATTTAACGTATTTTAAAACAAACAAGTGGTCTTAACATTAACTCTGTATAAATTTATTATTGAATTAAAAGCTTTATTTTTCCACAAAAGTGATTACTCTGTTTAACGCTAAAACGAACGTAAATCAAACAGTTCGTGGTAACGAAATGTAAGTAAGGAGCGACCCGACTCAATAGTAACCGAAATCCTCAAAAATAGGATTTTGATACCAACAGATACATCAAAAGAGTCAGATTTTAATACTGATTTCAAATATATAACTTTCATCAAGTTTAGTCCTACGCATCAACAGTTACGAGCCTGAGAAAATTTGGCTGATTTTCGAAAAAGGGGGGAAAGACCCCCTAAAAGCTATAGCATCTAAATGAAAATCACACCATCAAATTCAGCTTAAAAACTGACCCTACTGTAGTGATTTAAAGCTCCTATCTGCAAAAATGTGGAATTTTGTATTTTTTGCCAGAAGAAAGATCACGGATGCGTGTTTTTTTTTTTTTTTTTTTTTCTTGGGGTGATTGTTTTGACCCAGTGGTCCTAGAATATCTTGGGAGGGCTCGTTAGAACGGAAATTAAAAGTTCTAGTGCCCTTCTTAAGTGACCAAAAAAATGGAGGGCAACTAGGCCCCCTCCCACGCTCATTTTTTTCTCGAAGTCCCCCTATCAAAATTTTGCCATAGCCATTTTGTTCAGCATGGTCGAAAATATAATAAATATGTCCGTTAGGATGACTTGATCCCCCAAAGTCCCTGGGGGGAGGGCTGAAAGTTATGAACTTTACCCAATGTTTACATATAGTATTGGTTATTGGGTATTATATAGACGTTTTCAAGGGCGATTTTTTTTCTGGTAGTGGGGGGCGGGTCGGGGGTTATGTGGGAGGATCTTTCCATGGAGGAAGTTTTCATGGGGGAAGGGACATTGCTAAGAAGCGGGTGCCGGATTTTCCAGCATTATTTAAAAAAAACGATCAGAAATTAAATAAAAAAATAAACAAGTTTTTTTACCTGAAAGTAAGGAGCAATATCAAAACTTAAAACGAACAGAAATTATTAACTATATGATTTGGTTCGCCCCCTAGTCAATACCTCACTCTTTTAGTACTTTATTAAGAGCTATTTATTCTAATTAACGGCCTTTGTGATTAAGGGTTCATTTTTAAAGAATTGGAACAAAAAACGAACTGTAGCGTTCGTAAATAAAATTAAACAACTTTCGAGAAAGCCATTTAACCAAATAAAAGTAAAATTAATATGTTTTTTTTTTAATTATTCATGTACGGTGAGCCAAAACAAAACCTACATTAATTCAAAAACGTTCAAAAATTAAATTAAAAAAATAAGTTTTTTTTAACTGAAAGTAAGGAGCAACATTAAAACTTAAAACAAACAAAAATTATTTCGTAAATGAAAGGGGCTGTCCCCTCCTCAACGCCTCGCTCTTTACGCTAAAGTTATAAAAACTTTAAAAACTTTAAAACGCTTAAGTTTTTATTGTTTAAAAAAATAGAGTTGTGAGAAATAGTTTAACTTTAGCGTAAAGAGCGAGGCGCTGAGGAGGGGCCAGCCCCTTCGATATGCGGAATAATTTCTGTTCGTTTTAAGTTTTAATGTTGCTCCTTACTTTCAGTAAAAAAAACTTGTTTTTTTTTATTTAATCAGCTTACAAAAGGCTCCAAAATTAAACAGATAAAAATTAATAATAACAAATGAAAAACGCTCAAATTAACTGATTCTATCCCACGTAAGTGTGATGTGGATTCCCCTTAAACCCTCAAAAAGGCTTAAGCATCATTAGACCTTTACTTGAAATCAAATAGAATTCCTAAATTGAACATTCTGCTTAGTCAATTGATTTTCTAGACATTACTACTACTACTAACAACTCATCGCAGCACCAAGCCGCCTGAGGCCGACACAGCTACGCACGCTCCTCCTCCACCCCAATCTATTCAAAGCCTCCCTTTTTACACCCGCCCACGAAGTTCCCATTTCCTTTAAATCTTTCTTTATGACGTCCTCCCACCCCAAACGGGGACGACCTGCTTTCCGTTTAGCCCTAGATGGTTGGCCGAAAAGAACAATCTTCGGCAATCTGCCATCCTTCATCCGCACAACATGCCCTAACCACCTCAACCTTTCTTTCATCATAGACCTAGAAAGCGTTATTGAACCACAGTTTTCGTATAGCCTATTGTTTGAAATACGGTCAGTCAGCCGGGTACCCAGAACAATCCTTAAGCAATTTCTCTGGAAAACATCTAGCAAATCTTCATCCGCTTTTCGGAGCGTCCATGCTTCAGAGCCATATTTGACCACTGTCATCACTGTAGCTTCTAAGATTCTAATCTTGGTTTGCAGACTTATCTTCCTATTCTTCCAGACTTTTTTTAACTGTGAGAAAACACCCTGAGCCTTGGCTATTCTTTTTTAACATCTTCACTGCTCCCACCATCTTTACTAATAATACTACCAAGGTAAGTGAAGCTGCCCACCTGATCAATCTTTTCATTACCAAACGTCACCTTTTCATCTTCAGTTATTCCTAGCCTTAGTGACTTAGTCTTCTTAACATTTTTTTTTAAAACTATTCATAATAGTACCTTGAACTTGCTAAACCTCTAAAACTTCATTTATTTTCCTCACATTGTCATCTAGGATGATCAAATCATCAGCATAATCCAAGTCCAGGAGACTTTTTCCTCTCCATTTGATTCCGTGGTCTCCCATTGCCTTTCCTGTGCTCCTTAATACAAAGTCCATCAAAATAATCCATGTAAAGGGGGATATTAAGACATTTGGGAAGAATAAATATAAAAGAAAGAAAACATTTATCAAAAGAAGATACATATTAGACTTAGTAAAATTAGTTTAGCTATTACAAATAAAATCACATCTTTCTGTTTTCCTGGACGCTGAAGAATTTTTTTTTTTTTAATACAAAAATGAAAGCTGTTGATTTTGTTTTCAATAAAACACAAATGACACTCAAGTCTTCAGGGGGATTTTAGATGAGTAGCACTCCCATGATTTTTTGTGTTGTTTTTAATTCGTTTAAAGTCGAATTCATTGCTAACATTGCCTTAATGCAGTGTTTTGTTTCAGACGTTTCCTAAACTAATTTGTGCCTGCTTGAAGTTTCATATTTGTTCTTTATTTTTTTTTGCAGATTTTTGTCTTTCAAACATAGTTTCTGTTTTTTTTTTTTTTTAATTAATGTCAATTTTATCTGCGTATAGCAGTTGAGTGATTGTATAGACTTGGTAGTAGTAGTCATAGGAAAAATCGTTGTGATAGGAGCACCAGCAGCTTTACAGGTGATTGTAGCGAGGATTGTAGTTGTACTTGTGGTGGGCATAATCCTGTTTGGAATAAAAGTGATTCTAGTGGCAGTATTCGGATTGGAAGTAGTTGTAGTTGAAGTTGTAGTACAAACTGTGATCATCATGATAAGATCGGTGTTGGCAAAAGTTGTGGTATTAGCAGTAGTAGTGGTAGGGGTTGAAAAATCTGCAGAAAATTTGCGATTCTAAAGTCATCGCTTGTTTTAAAGAGCTTGGGATAATCAAATCAAAGGTAGTCGTTTTGTTCCACTCGTTTGGAATTCAATTGGCATAAAACATCCCCATAGTAAACCCTTCACAAGGTTGACCAGAATAAGCTAGGTTTGAGAAAAACAAGATCTATCACATTTTTGGCCTCACATGTGTAATTAGTAACTTTGAAAGCCGATAAACTAACTTTAAGGGAAATTCAACTGCATTTGTAAAATGTGTTGCTTACTTGCTGTGTTTTGATTTAGGACAGTCGTACTGACTCTATGGCTATCTTTTAATCTTTTAGGATCACTCCCTTAATGATCCGCGACAAAATACGATTTGAAAGAGACTTGGCATATGTGTATGTAAGTTTTTGGGTTGTGTGAAGGAGGGGGGCTGAGCCTAAATGTTCTCTTTCAGGTATCAAGCTATACAAAGAATGGCATGATATTGGTGGTGGATTTCCTGGTATGATTGAAAAAAGATCAGAAATCAAACAAAAAAAACAAGATTTTTCAACAATTACAGAGCAGTATTAAAACTTAAAAGCAACAAAAACTATTCCATATACGAAGGGAATGTCAGCTCCCTAATTCTTCACTCTTTTAGCTAAAATTTGAGTTTTTTCCCAATTCTTTAAGAAGGACTGCTCAAACACAAGGGCCGTTTATTTGGAACAAGATACTTCTTTTTAAAGCACTAAAAATCTTTAGCTTAATGTGCGCGAGGTTAAGGAAAGGGAAGCTCCTTGCTTTCAGCTGAAAAAATTTAGTTTTTTTCGATTCTATCATGTATAATTAGCTAAGTTTCTATGTCTATTGACTGTTTGAAGAAGAGGTACGTATGACCTCTATATGAAGTTTTACAATCTTAGAAAGATTTTCAGTATTTTTTTTTAAGGATGATGTAAGTACAGTTTGAAAAATATAAAGTTGCCACTACAATTAACAATTGCTCACCGTATAATGGCCCCTGAGGTGCAGTGCAAAGCAGTCCCGTTTCTTGGCTATATTTGCCCCAAGAATTGGGGATTCTCGAGGGAGACGGCCTTGCAGCAGCTAGGCTTGGTGGTCCTCTAGCTTTGACAATTCTCCTTTTCTTCCTTGTCAGAATAACCGAAACATGGAGTTTTTAACACCAAATTTCTCTGATTTATACCTTCAGTGTCTTAAAAATCCATCATGTTCAAAACACTTGTGACAATGAATAAGGCGGTGTCGTACCTTAAAGGATCGCCCCGCCGCGTCCATTACAAACTTCTTTTAGTTTGTGTGCCCAGACTATTTAAAGCTGATTGGACCGTCTTACCAGAGCTTGGATAAGAGATCCAAATGAATGACAAAAAACTTAAACCAGGCACTTACTTTCCTGGAAATCTTATAGGATGAAAATATAATAGTTTATGAACAAATTTGGGCTATATATTTTTGAACATTAGGGGGGGGGGGGGGGTAAAGCATAGCATATATTAAATACGTATTTTAACCTACCCTAGGTACCTTTTTTTGCCCCTTCAACCCCAAAAAACTAAAGTTTAAATCTTGTCTCGGAGTGAGCAATACCTCACAAGGCAGCGAAAACCTGTTTTTCACACAGCATCTTTGAGAGTTCGATGCTGTCTTTCTTGTGTGTTTTCTTGATTCTTAATAAGAACCCTTACATCATTAGAAAGTATGAATTTAGTTTGTTTTTGTTCCATTAAAAGGAGTAAATTTTTCTTTTTGAAGTTCAGGAAAGAACACTTCCTAAGAATGTTCTAGAATACCTGTTAGAAAAATATTACAAATCAGCTCAAAAAAGAAATCATTTGAGAAATTTGACTGCTTTGGGAGTTCTCTGTGGTGCTACTGGATATGATTGAAACACTTAACGACACAGGAACGTATAATTTATGCTGTTTGTACATTGAATAGAAGTGCTTTGCTTAACAATTAGTAAAAGATCATGTTTTTCTTTATTTTAAACTATCATCTCGTTAGCTTTTTTAACTTTTGGTACATTGAAGACCCCTATCAATTCTTATCAAAATTTTAGTGAAATATCATTTGAGTAATTTGGCAGCATTGGGAGTTTCCTGTGGTGCTGGGAAAATTTATTAATGGTCCGTTGTCTTTGAGGCGTTTAGCCAACGCTTAGTGTCGGAAAATGATTTTAAGGTGTTGAATGGCCTTAAACAAATAATTATATATGAGCAAAATCATTATAGGAAATGGTATTTTCTACTTAGATACTTGTGGGCAAGCTATTTCCGCAAGTAAAGAAAAGGCTAAATAAAAATAAAAAAAGGCTAAAATAAATTTTCGGTTACTGTTGGCTAGAGTTCGTTCTTTACTAGGTTGCACGGAATACCGCAACAATGACATAGTCTGTTTTGCTTAAAATAAAAAAAAAATCTACCAAAGCATAGACTTGTGCATAGTACGTTCTTTTATTGTTAATGTAAATGCCAAGGAGTCAGTTGAACCTATTTTTGGAAAATTACTACAGCTATACCTCATTTACAAACGATCTACATTACTAAAAAAGACGATTCTCATAATTGGAGGGGTGGACGCTGGCTTGTATCCAGGATTCTTTGTCACGGAAGGGGGGAGGGTTACAAAATATTTTTTTCGGGGGGGGGGGGGGTATAAAAAATTTAAAAACCGCATCAAAAATTGGTTTATATTCATTTTTGTTACGTTTTCACAAGTCGGACAAACATTGGGGGGGGGGGAGGAGCTCAAACACCCCCGCCCTGGATACAGGCTTGGGTGGATGATGAATTCATTTAAATTATTGCTACTAAAGGGTATGAATTCTTTTGGTGCAATTTTTAGGCTGGGGAGGGCAGTCCACGTGTTATTTATCTGATCAATTAATAGATACACCAAACCACATTACAACTTATTTATAACTACTGATATCCTAACTAGATACTATTACCAGTATCATTAAAATGCTGATTACCCAAGAATCAGGCATTTTGACACACACCCTTATCGGCATGCACCTTTTTTTATATTAAATAGTTGTAACCACAATTTAGTAAAATTTTATAAATGTGTCAGAGAGATTATTTTATGCTAACTTTTTGTAGGATGCTGCGATATGTGTTAAATTTCATATGGAAAGAGAAAAGAACCCAGAAAAATTCAATAGTAGGATGAAAAACAAGCTTTGGTACTTCGAATTTGCAACGTCTGAAACATTCGCCGCATCGTGCAAAAACCTTCATGAAGACATCGATATTATGGTAAGTGACAAGGATCGACAAAGAAATTTCTTGAGCTTTAAAGAAAATTATTGTAATAATTCCGTTTGAAAAATCAGGATTAATTTTAATGGAATCCTTAAATATTGTGCTAATGGACATATCCCATGGTCCAACCTCTGACATTTTTTCACTCGTAACTCATTGCATAAACAATGCGTATTCGTGCATCAAGGCCGTCTGCAACATTAATAGACAGTGTTTTTTCAGCAATGTTTTCACTAAAAAATGAGGTAGCCTACTGAAATTTGACATATCTGAGTAATTTCGAACTGGATAGTTATTTTGTCTAACACGTTTCAAACCCGACACCTCAAAACACAACTAGGTATACATGAAGAAATGATTGATTCACGGGCCGCGCTACATTAGGTATCGCTGCGGAAGATGTACCTTCACTCACACTGAAGCTATAATTTCTGATAGAAAAAATCTACCTCTAGTTCCGTTGTAATTTAGTAATTTTAAACATAAAAAGCTGTGTTTTCGAAAAATTCTAAAGTCGTACAAAACAAATAGATATATTCTATATTTATTTCTTTGTAGTTGACACAATTTTTTGGTGCTGATATATACTTCTTTTTATATTTTTTTTCTTCTTCCTTTGGAAGATGCTTCTTTTTAGTATATTCTAAATATACTTCTATTAGAGAATATATTATAGTATATTAGAGTAGGCCTATATATTATAGAGTATATATATTAGAAAATATTAGAGTATATTAGAGAATATAATTCTTTTTCTTTTTGTACAATAAAATATTTCCCTCCTTTACTATGCCGGGTGGTTAAACGCATTCAAGGTCAACCTTCTCGGAAAAAATGGGGTCAGGGATGTAATTCTGGGCTCTAGGCGTTTAACCCCCCCCCCCCCGGTGATTACCCCCTTCCCCCGGAAAATACTCCCCGTGGAAAATACCCCCCGCGGAAAATACCCCCGCGGAAAATACCCCCCTCCCGGTAAATACCCCCCCCTCCGTGGAAATTAAGGCTTTCCAAATTTGAGAATTTATTTCCGTTGGGGAAACGAATTTTGCTACTTGTACGAGTATATTATGCACCACTCACTCAAGTTTACGCTGTGTAAAATTCGAGAACACACCAGTTTCTTCGTTGGTTTTTTCGTTACTTTAGAAATAAATTTAGGCTATAGATTTGCACATTAGGGGGGGGGGAGGTAAAGTAGAGCGGGTCTGCACGAAAAATGTGTTTGGTACAATTATTCTGCATATTAGATAGATAGATAGAGAAGTGTATTTTAAAGCCAAACATACTGCCATGAACATATTAAAATCACATAAATGAAAGGCACAAATAACATAAACTTTGATCAGCGATCATCATAAAACACTTAAATGAAACACTACATTAGCCTAATAATAGTACTTAATACTTGGAAAACCGGTAATTGAAAAAAAAAAAAAAAAAAAAAAACCTTAACACTTGGAAAAAACACTTAAATGAAACATTACATTTTCTTTATTTTTTTTTTAGTTAACAAAATTTCCAGATACCTCGCTATTCTTCTGTAATTTTTTAGTGGCCATACCTAGAAGGAATTGTTTTCTTACTTCAAACTGTCCATATACTTTACCTCCCCTTCCCCTTATGTACAATTATTTAACCCAAATTATATATTTATAATCTATTCTGTCACTTGTCTTTGTCTTGTCTCATGCTAAGATTCCGCGGGAGGGGGGGGGGGGTAAACGCCGGCCACCGCAATTCTTTAAGCTCCACTCGAATCAACCAAGCTATAAATGTGTACTTGGAGAAATCTGGTGGGGGGGGGGACACGGGAAGGGTTGGGTGAGATGCCCCCAACCATGCATAGTCTTTCTTGTCGAGGGGCAGAGAATCAGGAGATCGTTGCATACGCTTGTATATCATTGGTCTCAATGCGAAAAAGTATAAAAGAAGTCAGAATCTGAATATTTAAATTGTTGTATTTTTTCAGTGCAAGTTCACTTTACCCTAAAGAGTTATCAACTAAGGATCATTAGCTATCTTATATTTAAGATATTTATGTTCGTTTTAATTTTTATAGTGATTTCGATTTTCATACTATATTTTTATGTATTTAATCTTTTACAGGAACGTGGTTATAAAAGTTAATTGAACACAAAAAGAAATTTTAAGATAAGATATTGCAATTTCTCCCAAGTACCTTTAAAGCTACTGGAAGTGGGATAGAAAGTTGACTGGGATAGATGTCAGGTATAAATAAAATCAAGGAAAAAAAGTGTTTTTAATAGATGAATATGATTCGCGAACGCACGCACTCAACTTTCTTTGGAAGGAGGGCTATTATTTTCGGGATAGGAGCCTAATTTTATATTGAAATCAGTAAGGAGTAATGGGATAAATCTCAGAAATTTAGGATAAGGCTGAGGAACTGTGGCCAAAAAGAATGCCGGTAGGTTAAGAATTTGGAAATAGGAAGACTTGCTGGATGAATCACAGACCATTCAAATTATCAAGTTCATGCACATATTTCTTTCGAGAAAATAATCATTTTGATTGAAATAGGTGAGTTTGAACTTACCTATGGAATAAGTAAGTTTCACTGAGAATTAATGAATTAAAAATATCTTCAATATATATAATGGAACTTATTCTTTGATATTTGATATCATTGATTAGCAGCTAATGTATTGATTAGTAGCTAATGTAAAATATTTAGTAAAATAATTGAATATTTCAGCATAGAGGGCTGCACAGGATCTGAAGATGGTGCAAAATGTATGATAATGGGATAAAGAAGAGTCGACAGTCTCAAATCTTAGACCTAGTCGAAAAATCATGTTATGCACCAAAACAGAATAATTGTGTTTTAAGATTCTTTTTAAGTGTAATTCTTTGTTGACGTAAAAATTTCGTGTGTCCACTATAGGCAGGATTTACATTAGAATGTTTTGATTTTAAAAAAGTCACTTTTTTTTGCGACCAATTTCATGTACTGTGACTCCAATAAGACAGTTGCAATTTAAAAAATTACAATCTTTTGCTAAATTGCAGCTACTGCTGCAACCAAGGTCACGAAGAACAGTGTAAAACAGCTTAAACAGGACTTGCCATGATTAAGCACTCTTGAAATAAAGTGTTTTCATTTTTTTTACAAATTGTCTCTAAAAAAAAGTTATAAAAGTCACAAGAAACACAAATGCTCCTTTAGACTGTTACTGGAAACCAGATGTCGAAATACTTGGGAGCAGCAGACTGAGACTATTATTGAGTACTTTACCAATGTACAATCATTGTCAGTATAAAAATCATACAGGATTAAGAACCATCAAAAGCCTAAGAAGGAACATGTAACGCCATCTAATACCTTCGTGTAAGAAAACATTAAATGCATAAAATACACATGAGAAAATGTTCAAAGAGCCAACCTTTCATCCCTTGTAAGAAAAATTGCTAATTTTTCATATATTCAAAAAGGCCCCTGTCAAAGGCCCCGCACTTGTGACCAGGTTTTCTCCGCATTGTTATAAGTCGAAATGAACAGACTATGATTAGATTGCCCCAACGAAGCCGCTTAATGTGTCAAGGGCTAGGCACACGTAGCTGATTTCGGGAACCGATTTCAGCAAGGGTATATTCCACGTCGGGTGATTCTAATTAATGATGCTAAGAGGCGGGGCTTAGTGACGTTTTTCGGCGATTTATCATCATTAATTACAATTAATTTCCGATAATCATTAAATACGATTAATTACATGCCTAAAGCTCTAAAGCCCCAGTACATTCTTTGTCTAGAGCGTAATTAATGATGATTAATCACCGAAAACCATCACTAAGCCCCGCCTCTTAGCATCATTAATTAGAATCACCTGACGTGGAGTACACCCTTGCTAAAAATCGGTTCCCGAAATCAGCTACGTGTGCCTAGCCCTTTACTGGCAAATTTTCATTCGGAAGCATTGAGGAGATAGGGAGAATTAATTATTACCAGAATTACTTAGTGATACGTTATACTTCTAAATAATTTAATTGTGCACTGGCTAGGTACTCTTTGCAAGATATGAAAAATTCTTAAAATGTTTCAAAATTTAGTGTGATGGAGTCTCTCTTGATTTGGCAAATGGACCTTCCCTTCAAGGAATTGCCCTGCTGAACATTCCTTATACTCACGGCGGATCAAATCTGTGGGGAGAAACAACGTCAAGAAAGAGAACCAAACCAATATTTAATAAAGCAAGGCCAAAAGATCGTGATAGAGAATTGTCTTCGAGTAGTTTTAATTCCATTGACTTAAGTATGGCTATGCAGGGTGAGTGTCTTTCATTTCTTATCACATGCGAAGTCCCTCTATTATTTTTCAGCATCAGACCAATCGCTCACTGTTTTCTTAGGTTAAAATTACCTGTTTTAACTCCATAAACTTTATGTCAACACTGTATTAAAAACGTTAGAAATGTTTTGATCTAAATTGAAAAAGTAGATATTGCTGCTCTTTGCGTAATTTCCAAGTCTGATTTCTTTGTATAATTTTGTGTTGTCATTTCATATACGTTTTATTTCATGCATAAATTTCGAATATATGTGATGTTTCAATCAATGATGGAATATATATATACGTGCACACCAGTCCAACATTAATGGGAGGGGGGCAGACGACTTTACCTAAATTGCTGGGTTACAAAAGGCAGAAAATGTTCTTTTCTGGCCTAATGGGCAGAGTCTTGGGGCAAACCTTATAGGGGTATTAGTTTGCAGGTAGGCCCACTCAAAAGGAAACACTATAAAATTCTGAAAACAACTTTTAAAAAAATCTTAAAAAACTTATTTATATTATTCCTAAAAGCGTTTCACATTACTTGACCCCTACATCCCATAGCCCAAATTATATATTTCCCATGCATTTTTCAGATTCTTGATTACGTCACTCTTTTGTTCAAATAGATTGCAAAGAAGTAACGTCAACGTAATCAAAATACGAAAAAATATATGGTAAATATATAGTTTGGGCTATAGATTTGCACAATGGGGGGAGGGAGGTGGTCGGTTATAGTAAAGGTAAGTGTTCTTAGGAATGATAAAAGTAGGTATTTTAGGATTTTTTGAAGTTATTTTCAAAATTTTACAATGTTTCCTTCTGAGCGGGCCTAACTGCGGAATCCCTTTATCTGACCCTTTGTTCAGACGTGCTTGCATTTCAGTTAAAGCTACAGACATTAAAAAAAACATCTTCTTGCTTTCTGTATTCAGTTTTGTTTTACTCGTCTATTGTCCCATTATTTTCCATGCTCCTTCTTGTCAGGGGCGGATCCAGGTTTTTTTTAGGGGGGAGGGGCAAAATAGGTTGATCCGATAAACTTGCATTAGGAGCAAGTTTAATTAACGCAAACTTGCGTTAGTTCAGTAAATTACACTACTTTAGACTACGTTAGGGGGCCTTGTGCCCCCCCCCCCGGGATCCGCCCCTGCTTCTTGTTATCTTTGTGTCTTACTGAAAACAGGATTCGTATGGTTAAGGCAAAATATTCAGGAGTTTCTCTTTTAGTTCAAAGCAAGTCCAGACCGACTTTAAAAACTGACTCCTTCTCTCTACAAGTGTTTACTTGACCTTGAGGAGCATGACTCTACACATGTTTCTTCAGGTAAAAAAAATTTCTATGTTCGAAATTAAGAAATCCATAAAATATCCGTGCGTACCACAACATAAATATTAAACAGTAGAAAAAGTGTGGTTCAGAAATAGACCCATCACAGCGCGCGGAAAGGGAAATTTCCCTTTGCGTTACAGCAATAGCTTCAGTTGCTACCACTGCATAAATATTAAAGAAGGCGGAGTCTCGAAGAAAGGTGTGCGACTGATGTGTCTAAAAAATCATTAATGGGGGCATAGGAATTTTCGCTACCGTTTAATATTTATGCTTTGGTGCGTACTTGAGCCTGATACCAGTACGAGCAGTGCAAAATTTGCCTTAATCCTTTGGCACATCCCATTCTGATTTCAGATACCCCCTGATTATGAGATGGAAGCCATGTCTTTTTCCATGATAGTACTTACAGGAGGAGGTTTCGTTTTACATGTGTCCAGTGTTGTCTGAAAATACTAAAATCAGTGGTTTAGTTGCTATTTTATCATCATTTTCAACTTGAACTTAAAATCCCCTCCCCCCTCCAAAAAAAAAGATTTTGCTTAATGTGTGTTTAGTTTCGACGGCCGATTTACTTTCAACTATTTTTTTAGATATTGGTGACAAACAAATTGAAGTAATAGGCTTAGAATCTTGCTTACATATGGGTCAAGTCAGAACGGGACTCAGAGCCTCAGGTCGGAGGCTCGCTCAGTGTTCTTCCGTTGTTATTCGAACTCGCAAAAGGTTTCCTATGCAAGTCGATGGTGAGCCTTGGATGCAAGCACCATGCACAGTAAGAGTTTTTAAAGTCTTCTATTTTGGACTAGATGTATTATTTCGTTTTAAAGGGGAAAGGGGATTCAAACTAGTTCCCCTCCCAATTTTTAATGAGATTTTTTTCATTATGTCATATTTTGTTCTTCTTTTTTTCTATCTAACGAATCTGTCCCCCCCAAGTCCTTCTTCTCTTACTGAAAATTTCTATATTCTTCCTTTCTTGCCTAATCTTAAGGACCAGAAGTGTCACATATTGTGGACGCTTCCCACCAATGTCTTCCTGAAGTAGTTAAAAGAAACTGATTCTGCAAGATTTTGATGTTAAAAAAAAACTGTTGAAAATTACCAGCGAATTTTAAAAATTCATTGTCTGGTGTTTTTCTAGCTGACATACAGCATTTATTGTATACACGAATAGCTCCATTTGCAGCAAGGATAATTGTCTTCTGTTGATTTTGATTAATGTTGGCTATTCTGTGTTTTTTTACAAAACAAAAAATCTTGAAGGGGGAAGAAGGAAGAAACGTTCTGTCACACTGTTTGGGAAATCCTTTGTTTAGTTAAAGTTATATTCTAAGCATTTCACCACCATACAAAATTTTTAGTATAACCAGTCCTTTCCTTTCAAAAATTCCACTTCTGAATTATTCGCTATTTCGAACACTAAACATTTGGTAATATGAAAAGAGGAAAATTAAACAGCGAGACTGAAAAAAAAAAATACAAAATACAATTTGAATATTTGCCAAGAATTAAAAAAAAGGAAGGTACGATAAAGTCTTAGAAGTGTTTAAAGAAAATTTAATGAGGCTTGGATTTAAGCGGAAGACCAAGGGCTTTCTTGCTGTCTAGTTCTAAGCCGGCTTAAGCGCTTTGTGTAGACTTGTGAAGATGTATTAAATGTCGTATTTACATTTTGACTGACGAATATTGAAAAAACACTTTGAACTGTAATTGCTAGCAGTTTCAGAAATTCATCTCCCAGGGGAAGGTAACCTCAATTAGGTGCTATAGAATTTATTTATTTAGGCAGGAAGGATGGGGAATCAGATGCTTGTTCAAAATTTATAAAACTGAGGACTAAAGGGGTATGATGGTTCAGGCACTTCTTAATTATTAGTCGAAGCATGGCTTTCTCTTCCTAAAACCAAACTGTTCTTCTCAGAAAACTTTATTAACAGCAACAAAAAGTTTAAAAAGTTGTATCATACTTAGTAATTTCCTTCCTATAGAAACCAGGCTATTACCTCGGTAATTACCAAACTGCCTCTTATCATCTTTCTTATAAAGTGGTTTAATTGAAGTTTTCCTAAATCGCAAGATACTTCCTCTTTTTATAAAGAGGAATATATATATATATATATATATATATATATATATATATATATATATATATATATATATATATATATATATATATATATATATATATATATATATATATATATATATATATATATATATATATATATATATATATATATATATATATATATACAATCATTTCATGGACTTGGTCCTAAGGAACACGGCAAAGGCTATGGTAGAGTATGGAATAAAATGGGAAGATAAAACTCTCTTAGACCTCCGATTATGGAGATGATTTGAGCTCCTAGATAAAACTGTTAGCCAGATTAACAGGTTTTTAGAGTTCAGGGTCCAAAAATAACTTTGAAAAATAATGTTAAGATGACCAAGTTGTTAAGTCTAGGAATAAGTGAAGATAAAAAGGTAATTAACGAGAAGATCGATCAAGTGAACAGTTTCACTCACCTGGGTGGTTTTATTAGTGAAGATGGTGGAACAGCACAGAATTAAAAAGTAGAATAGCAAAGGCCCATCAATGACAGTGTTCAAGTATGGCTCTGAAACGTGACCATTTCGGAAGACAGAGGAGGATTTGTTATTATTTTATTTCGGAGGAATTGCCTACGGAGTCCCCTCTTGACTGACTGTATTTCAAACTACATACAGTACGGAAAATGTGGTTCTATCCCACTTTCAAGGGCTATAGTTTGAGAAAGGCTGAGATGGCTAGGACATGTTTTGTCGACTAAAGATAACATATTGTCAAAGATTGTTCTTTTCAGTCATCTATTTAGGGCCCAAAAAAATGCAGGTCTTCCTCAAATTGGGTAAGAAGAGGTCGTAAGGAAGGATTCAAAGGAAATCGGAAGGGGAAGCATGAAATTTACTCAGATTGCTGGACTGAGCTGAGGCAATGAATAGACATGTGTAACATATCTAACAAACAAGTGTATGTCAAATAAGAGAGTCATACTTACTCCCGCCATTTACCCGTGCCGCAGCCATTTAAACATTTGCCTCTCAATTACTTGGACTGTCTGTCTTGGCTTTTCATTTTCTGCGATTAGCCATGTCTTGATGCAACCATATGCAAAATACTTGATAACTTCAATTCAATAGCTTCAAGGAAGCTTTGAATAGATTGGGATGGAAAAGGAGCGTGCTAACCTGTGTTCGCCTGAGGCTGCTTGTTGCTGCAGTAAGTTGTTAGCAGTAGTTGTAGTTGTTGTTTCTTGCCTAGTTATGTCAAATACCATTTTGTTCTGAATAGACTGAAGATTCGCGATGTTAGGAGATATAAAAAGACTGATACGGTATTATTGCTTCGTCCGATACTCAATTATAGAAATATCAAAGACGAAATTCCTTATCGTGGGGGTTAATTTAGAGTAAATTACCCATAAGCATAATCTCATTCACCAAATAGTGAAAAAGTATTGAATTAATTATATTCTGCCTTGTGCTTGAGTCTTTTCGCTTGGCGCACCTCTCGTTTATCGTCTCGGTGTGCTTGAGTCTTTTTACCTTCGATCTCGCGCTTGGGGTGCTATTGTGAAGGACAATCAGACATAGATCTCCCGAAGCTGGGAGTTAGAAAAGGTACCTCTAATGTAATTATATTTTTCCTGCACTTGACCTACGAGCTATTCCTTATATGTATTCAGTTGCTAAATTCCCGCCGGGTGGGGGGGGCAGGTCTCAAACCCTTTGCTAAGGTAATGGTAATCTTTACTTACTCCTCTACTTCTGCAGAGGGGCTGAGCTTTTTACAAGAACACTGGAAGGACAGGGGATGGATCAGGTTATCTGCTTCCTTCTCCTTCTTGCTGAAAACCCAATTATATATAAAAGTATAAAATCATGCAAAATTTAGATAGATGACTGGTTTTTGAAAAAAAAAGTTTCCCGCACTTTCCCGCCGAATATTTTACAGGCTTTTGTTCCTTCAAATATTTTTCTGAGTGCCTTTGAGTTCTAAAGAGCTTGGGTCGTTATTTATAAGATTTTGTTTCATATACGCTTGTCATAAAAACTTGTTTGATTTTTTTGGAAAATAGACTTTTCTTATTACCAAAAAACTTGGAAAATCTATCATCGTCTTTGATGCTTTGTCTTTGCATACTTCAGCGATTGTCCTATAAATGGAGAAATATTGATGTATTTATCTTTATTTTCAGATCCAAATTACACACAAGAATCAAGTGCCCATGCTAATGTCTCCGCCCCCTCCTAAAGCTAGAAGTATTTTTAGATTTTTTGGTGCTAAGTGAATTTTCATATGTTTTAACAGATGATCTCGCTCTTTATATACAATGTTTTCTTTACTTTGCGCACAATGCAAGTTTTCACTTATTTTTAAATATGCGTATGGGTACAATTATTAATATTGAACTGAGGATAATCCCCATTTCAAGTGAAACCGACCTTCTGCCCGGAAAGAACATCTATGCCGCTCTCACAAATGACCTAAACAAGTGTAAATAAATAGTACTTCCCGACCCATTTTTCATGCTAATTTGCGTAGAGCTATTGTTTTTCTGATAGCTTGAGCAAATTCTCAAGAAAATAGGCTTTTCTGTATATGCAATGTTCCTAATATGTGGTTTAGGAAGTTTCGTGGAGATAACCTGTTTTACGCCATAAGAAATATGATTAAAAAAACCACCTCCCTCTCGTTTTGTTCAGATGCTACTTTTATTCAGAAAGTTACTGACCTGGCACATAAATTTCTTTAACAAGATATGAATTGAAGTCACACTCAGACATTTTTAGCCCAAGCCACTTTTAAAAAATAGCTGTTTTCAAAACTGCGTCATTGGCAAAAATTGATAATGGTGACAGTACAGTTAATAATTTCAGCAATAATTTGGGCCTATGATTGGTCCTTCAGATACACTGTCTTGGACTTGTGGTTATTTTGAACCATTTTGATTGGTCCATCACATACACTATTTTGGATTTGGAAAGTTAGGTGAAATAGCAGAAACACTGTAAAAGTAGGTGACCAATCTATATAACCTAAAGATATACAGAAACCCTGTATATGCCAATCGATTCAGCACAAAAACAAACAGCGCAAAAAGTCATGCTTAACTCAAATCAGAGGAAAGTTGCAGATGCGCTATTTTGGGATTGGACTGCCATATTATTCATATAATAAAGTTATTGATGGTCAATTTCTGATATCTTACTTTATAATTTTTCTTGAGTGCAGCCTCTTTTTTGTTGTTTCTTGTTTTGTTTTTGTTTTTTTATCAGCAACGTAGCAATTGTCCTTTTCAGAGACCTTCTTAAAAAACAGGATATTGGAGAAATATTTCAAAAATACCTGATTATTGTATTTTTACGAGTTTTTTCTTAGAAATGTGTAGAATTTAAGTTATAAACATAAACTGGTTTAAATTGCTATATATTAAACGACTCCAGAAAGAATCCTAATAGTTGGAGTTGTTCAAAGCCCAATCCACAGATAATCCAAATAATAAGTGGCGACTCCCACTCTCCCCACTAAAAAAAAAGAAAAGGAAAACAAACGTTGTATGTTGGTGCCTTTAAATATCAAAGGATGGAATATAAACTGAAGTAAATTTAAATATTGCTGGATCTGTGTTATAATTATTATTATAAAATTATGTATTGACAGTCCTATGTTAAAAAATAAATTGTACTCCAAAATTATTGAGGACATGACAATTTTTTTTTGGCTGAAACAAAAACAAGTTAGCAATCTCTTTATTTTGAACTATTGGCGGTTTAAGGAATTTACGAGCGAAATTAGAATAAAAGTTTACGAGAAAGTCCTGAATGAAAGTTCTGTTTACTAGAAAGTCCTGTTGATAGAAAGTGAATAAGTTTTGTGTAATTAACATACTACTAGTCAGGTTATCTTTTCTTATCGACTTGAATTTACCCACAAACCTCAGAAAATTTCTAACAATGTGCAGATTTGCAAGTCAGTGTCTTAATTATCTTGCTTTCCCTTTGAAAGTGCGAAAATTGCCCTTTAGTTTTTGGTGTTTACAATGATAATGTTTGTTAACGGAAATGGCAAGATGCTTTCATTCATGCTTTTTTAATATACAACTTGTATTGTAGATATAAAAATTTTATTTCGTGCGCTTTTTGTTAAACGTTCATAAGCACTGTTGATAATGATAAGTTAATCAGGATTGGTATTAAATTATAGTCCAGTTAAGAAGTCAATGGTTTCAACGCTTTTGTTTTTTCTTACCATTTAATATTTACATCAAATAAATAAAAAGATACAAAAAATTTCGTTTTTCATTGATCTTACTATCGTCTGATTTTGTATGCGCCTTTCCATTATTGTTGCTGTTGCTTCTTTAAATCTTTTCTCTTATTTATTCCATTTTATTGTACATTTGTATTAAGATAGATTTCAGTCCACAGGAATAAAACTTTAAATCCTAATTTGCCTTCTGTAAATTACTGCTAGTTGTCACTTGAGACTAATTCTAATTATTAGTGTTTCTTTTCATGCTTGAAAAGCATATACTTTCTCTCTCCCTCTTTATCTCTCTCGTTCTATGTCCCTCTCTCTCTTTATCTCTCTGCTTCTCTCCTTTTATCTGTTACTTTTTAGCTTCTTCCGTACTTAAACTGAATCTATTAGAAAAAAGGGTTTGAGTATTTTTAAAAATCTTTTAAACAGCGAAAAAGTGAAATTTCTTTATTGTTCATATAATAAAAAAATATAAATACTTTTATTGTTATTAATCCTTTAGTAGGTTGCAGCTACCGCTGCCACCAGGATCACAAATGCAAGAAAAGATTTGTACCGCTAAATTTCTAAAAAAAAAAAACACTTTTTCTTGTACAATTCGAAAAATTTATGGCTGTGGGTGATGCTTCTAACGAGACGAATTTCAGATTTCTTTCACAAATTTTGCTGTTATCAAAGGATGTATCTCCAACTTTTTCCAAAGCAAGTTAGAAGATAATAAAATGTTTCTGGTACTATCTGACGTAATATTCACATGTGAGAAGCGTAAATACAAACAAATGTTCGCACTTCATAAAATAGTGGGGAATTTTATCAATGAATAACATACAGAATATTTTAATTCAAGGGTATCAATTGGGAGGGGGGATAGTGGGCTCACCACAACTTTAAAAATGGGTGTTTTTAGTACTTTCGTTTAAAAAAATAGAAAAAATCCTTGCGCCCTAATCACTTTTATGAATTGGTACCCCCTTTTGGTACCTCTTGCTCATAGAGTACATGACAAGGTGCTATGTGCTACACATGAAAAAAGCACATTATGAAGCTTCACTCCCCTATATCGTTGGATGCCTTCTCCTGAAAAAGGGTTGAACCCATGGGTGGTGACAGAAAATTTCCCAGATAGGTCAAGTGCCACAAAAACCGTTTTTTTTACTAAAATTTAAACAGGAACATTTTTCATTCTATTTTTAAGTATTTTTAAGCAATCCTTGTTTGCAAGGGGGGGTGGGGTCATTACTTCCTGCACCCTCCCCACAGCTAGTATCAATGATGTGTGGATTTCAGTCGTGTATCCCCTCTTGAAATTTTGAGATTTTCTCCATTTTTTTGTACAATTCTTTATATCTTGTATTTAACTCAAGTTATTTGACATAATAAATGCGTATCGTATCGTAACTTGAGAGTTATTTGTTTTTTCCGAATTTGCTATCTTCCAAACTTAACCTATCCGTCTTTTGTCGGTTAGCTTTCATATCAAGAAATATAGTGCTTTCTTATGTTAGGTCTATATAAGTTCAAACTTAAAAAAAAGGTTTTAAAGAATGTATGAGGAGGAGCCTCCAAAAGTTCCAATCGTAACCATTACAAAATTCATATCAAGAAATATAGTGCTTTCTTATTTTATTTTACGTCTATATAAGTTCAAACTAAAAAAAGGCTTTAAAGAAAGTATGAGGAGGAGCCTCCAAAAGTACCATTACAATCGCAACCATTACAAATTTCATGTCAAGAAATATAGTGCTTTCTTATTTTATTTTAGTTCAAACAAAAAAAAAATTATAAGTTCAAACTAAAAAAAAAAGGCTTTAAAGAAAGTATGAGAAGGTGCCTCCAAAAGTTCCAATCGCAACCATTACAAACTTTAAATATCCAGATCCTACATAAAAAATACAGCAAATTTTGGCTCAAAATTACTACCGAAAAATACTCCTGGTAAAAGTTTAGAAGGTGTTAAAAATGAAACCAGCTTATACAGAGCAATATAGTGCCATCCTGCATCTGTATTTTGATTGTTTGCAACGATAGCGTGGAAAATATTTTGCTAATGGTTCTAGATAAAAGTGCTTCCACAATTTAGATAGTCACCTTATTATAAGGGTTGCCACTTTTTACTTTTTGGGCTAAATTTAACTGCTTCAGTTAAGTATCTTTCTAATTTCCCACTAGTTTCCCAGCAGACTAATTTCCCACTTCTTTGTCAAATGCAATATTGCACTTCCGTGTTTTTATCTTTTTCATCGATGATTACGATGAAAGTTAAGAGTTGTCAGATCCATCCAGTCTGGAAGCACTTTTTGGTGAGTGTGCTTTTCAGAATAATTATTCTAAAGTTAGGTTTCAAAATCAGCATGTCTAGCCGAAGTATTTTGATCGTGTCTTGAAGATATTCAAATTAGAATTAGTTTCTGATTTTATGTAATCAACGCAATGTTGGTTATAAACACTAAGAATCCAATTTAAAACCAAACTCTTATGCAAAAACTACTAATTTTTTAATTAATTAAAAAAATGTTTTCAAAAAAAAGTTTTCCAAACAAAAGTAAAGAAAAATAATACTTCAAACAAGATGAAACTGAGCTATATGACAGGTAAAACATAAGTACAGAAAAATATGGCTACCACTCTTTCAGAAACCCAAATGCTAGAGTGTCATTTGCACTTTAGTGAAAGTGATTATGCTAGTATCCACAGAAGGGGTCGGCACCGTTTCTGTTTTTGGCTTAAACACGAACGGTAAAAAACGGCAATTAAAAAATGGAACAGAAACAGATTCTAACAGAAAGGAGAAAAAAAAATGGAATTCCGTTTCTTTTTGTCAATTTTTTACAGAAAAACAGAAACGGCGCGTTTTTTTTTTCTTTTTAACGGTCGTTTAAGAGGTATTTCCGTTTTTTCAGTTTTTTATGCTTATGAGAGTAAAATGAACGTTGACAAACATTGATTAATAAAAAAAATGAAGTATAAAAAAGACCAAACATTCAAAATGGCCACATAAATCAAAACTTATCACTTAGAAACATTCGAAGTTCAAGTGGCTTTACAGTCATTCGTGAGCATTGCTTTCGAGTAAAGTACCCAGCAATACTAAATGCACTCACACATGGTATTGAAGTTGCAGGCACTACGAAATTCAGATAAGCAATTTCACTTAACTCTGGGTAAGCGTAGAGATAGCCAATCCAAAATTCTAGCGGATCAGAATTATTTTTTTCTGATCTACGTCTTTCACTCAAGAACACTGGAACTCTCTCTTCATATGCCCTAATAATATTTGCTGCTGCGCGGGAAGTGCTTATATTGTTAGCATTTTGATTTGAAGAGTTCATCCGAAGCCCAGTCGTGCCGAGAAACTTAGCAAACAAGCTGTCTTCTTGATGTGAATTCGGTGATGCATTTTCGTTAATCTTTATCTTGATAGGAGTGACGTCAATTGTGAAAGATGCAGAGTTCAATTGAATTTGAAGGGGTTCTTCTGTATTTTATTTCTCGGAAATGAACTACTGGAGAAGTGAAGAGACAGAATGACGAGCTGAATCTCTGTCTATATTGTTCTTTTTTTTTTGTAGATTGCAGGGTAAAAAAACAGCTCTTGTGAAGAGCAGTATATTATAATAAATAACTCTTGTGATAGTAGCATAAACAAATATCGCCTTTGACAATTTGGAGGCCCCCAGAGCCCCTTCGTATGGGTGCAGTCTTCAGATTGTGGAGTTTTTAGGAGACATAAAAAATATCACTAGTGGAGTTTCTGCGTAGAAAGCAACAAATTGGTATCAGTATAGGTTTTCTGATATGCAAAATCTTTTTTTCTATTTTTTCAACACACCTATTGGGTATGCTTGTTTTCATGTTTTTCTTCAAACATTGCATGTTGCTTACTAATATAATTAGATGGGAGCTGTCATTTATCTTATTTTATTTGGTTGTTTTATTATTGTTATTATTTGGGCGGAAATAGCATTTCCCCTAAAGTCTTTCCTTAATGATTTGGCGATTGGCTTGGTTTGCCTGACAACAACAGTTTTCGGTGCTCCTTTGTGTGTAGTGTTTCTAGAAAAATTCGGAAGATGAAAGTGACAATTAATGAGGGTGAAATACGTTTCTACTTTTTTTTTGTGAAAAAGACTATAAAGAGTAGATGTTTTGGCAGTGGTTTTACTTTTACTTTTGACATTTTATAGAAAAGTTTCCGAAACAGCGGTTGCTTTGAGGAGACGATATCAGCCCAACCTTTAAAACGCGTGTCGAATCCGAGGTTTCTTAAATTTTCTAAAGTTTGACATTAAATGACAAAGGTTACAATTTAGTTCGGGAATCGGGTATTGTATACTTTTGTAGACACTATTAAGAAAACTTGAAAATGAGCATATTAAAAAGGAGGCTTCAGAATCTACGTTAAGTCTAATTTATTTCTTAATGCTAACGAATATTCATGGTAAGCATGTTTTTAATGTAAGCAGGGATTTAGACATATTTTTATTCTAAAAATAACTTTCAAACTTCCGATTCCAGCATTTATAGATAAATAACTTTCAAACTTCGGAGTTCTAAAATTCTAAAGTTCTAAAAATAACTTTCAAACTTCCGATTCCAGCATTTATAGAGTGGGACTTGACAGTATTTTTTCCTAACATCCTGACTATTGGCTACCGAAAAAAACTTCCAACAGAGAAAACGGTAAAATGCTAATTATTTTTGCTATTACTACTACTATCGATGCTACTACAAATCCTGGCTGACGTACACGTCAGAGAAGCTGTTTTGGCCCTCTTATTCCCGAATTTCAAAATATCTCACGTTTTTCTTGTAAATGTATCTACGTTGCTCTTCTTATAGGTCATTTAATACTAAGAAAAACAAGTTTTTTGACTGAAAGTAAGGAACAATGTTGTAACTTGAAAAGAACAGAAACTATTCTTTATAATATAAAGAATAGTTTAAAACACAGCGCCCTTTTAATTTTTGACCATTTTTATGGCCATTAGTTTTTGACCATATTGACCATTAATTTTAATTTTTGACCATTTTTTGTAATCCTACCAGGAAACACCCCTCCACCCCTTGTAAAATTTTCTCTGATAAATCCCTCCTGGAAGCTTTCATCTCCACAGAAAATTTGCCCCATGGTACTCTCCCCCAGCAGAAAATTTTCTTCAAAAAATTTCCATATATTTCCCAACAGCAAATACTATATGCAAACAATGGGCAATTGCGTAACTAATAGCCCTTTTTTCAGGGCATAGGGGGTCACGTCATCCCCGGAGGTATAGTTACTGAACCTTATAACTATGCTGAATCAAGTGGTTATCAAAATTTTGATCGGATGTCTTTGGGGAAAAACAGGCATTGAAGGGAGACTGGCTGCCCTCCAAGGCTTTTGGTCGCTTAAAAGAGCACTAGAACTTTTGATTTTCATCTGAATCAGCTGTCTCCCGATCTTCTAGGACTATTTGCTCAATATGATCATCCCTGGGGAAAAAAAACAAATAAACACACATCCGTGATCTTTCTTCTGGTTAAAAACATAAAATTCCACATTTTTGTAGATAGACCATTGAAACCTTTAAAGTCAAGTTATCTGATATGCTGAGTTTGGTGGTGTGATTTTCATTAAGGTAACTTGACTTTCTTTGGATGTTCCCTCCTCCCACTTTTTTTTTTTGAAAATCAGGCAAAATTTCAAGCCCGTAGCTTTTTATAGGTAAAATTGAACTTGATGAATTTTATAAATTTATATATTTCGAGTCTGCATAAAAAGCCAATTATTTTGATGTATTGATTATTAACAGAATCCCTTTTATAGCGTTTTGGTTACTATTGGGCCTAGTCGCTACTTACTTGCAATTCATTACCAGGAACTGTTTGATTATCCCGGAAATTCATCCCGATTCTGTTATAAGCTTCGTCAACTTTTGGAACTGCTTAAATAAAGTAATTGCAATCTACAATTCTTTTTCAATAAGATGGTTAACATGGTTGTATGTATCCCATAGAATGCGAATCAAAGTTTACGAGAAATTTGAGACCTGTTATCCTTTCTTTGATCGAAAATAATACTTATGCTGTTTTCTAGTTATTCATTTCCTAAGAGTGTATCACAAAATGCTTTTCTAGATTTTGTTTTTCAAAGCAAAAGTAAAAAGGGAATGTCATCTTTAAACGCTGGGTCAATTTTGCCCCTCCAACTGGCATCCCTGGCAAGTGCAAAGGCTGGAAGATCTTATTCTAATTATGTGTTGCCTATAATTGATGCCATGGGGTTTTAAAAACGGCAAAAAAAGAACCAAGTCGAACTTAAAAATTAGACGTGTGTAGAACGACCTATACATGAATAAAGAGTCCCAAGGTATATTATGAAATATCTTATATTATCTTAAAGTAAAAACAAAATTTGGGATAGACACATACTCTCTTCTTTGCCTGGTTTCTCGATAACAAAAGGTTAAATTAATAATCTTTAATCAGGAACCGTTTTAAGCTTGATCTAATGTAGGACTTTATTTCTGCTCCTCTTAAGTTTTAATATGGCTCTTTACTTTTCTTAGCTCCTTTTGGGTAAGTTTATTTGCCTAGTCAATTCGTGAATTGTTGCCCCTGAGTAGATTGCTTCGTCTGGATTCTACAAGACGTATAGCAATTCCTATGTTATTTGCGTACGGCACGTTCCATGGTAGCTTTCCAAGGCATAGTCTACAGCCAGCGGTTATTTGGCAGTGTATAATGTCCTCAAACAGGTTTTTTTCTGTTTTTCTTGTCAATTACACAATGAACGTAGGTCATGAGTTCACATACACATTCTTAAAACTACACGTGATTAAACACGTTATAAAACTACGTGCTATTTGCTTATGTCCTGTTGGTACCGTTCAAAACGAGTGGGTATTCCCTGCCTGTTCCTAAAAGTTGCAAAAAAAAAGATAACAGTATGAACGTGGGATTCCCCGCGCACATTTGTTTCAAATCCAATTTTTTTTTTCAATCAGAGTGGTTTTTTTTTTGAGCTCACACCTGTTTTTTAGGCAGCCAATCAGAAAAATGCTTAACAATTAGTAATTGAAACCCTGTATAAAGTGTTCATGCTTTGGAATTCAATTTTCATTATGTATTAGCATATCGAGCATAGTACACTGGATTTTATTAACTCTGAAACAATGGATATTTCTATTTTCAATGTGAGTACACCTTCATTCTTTATTTCAAAAAAAAAATCGTTTTACTAGTAAATTCAAATTTAAGGGGGACTTAGCCCCCGTCCAACAACACAAAGCTTAAAATATGATGCGTATATTCGATAGAAACGGCAAAGCACGCTTTTTTCTATTATGTAAAACAAAAAACTCCCTTTTTCATTGCTCTGTTAGGAGCATAATTCTGTAGTTTCAGTTCGTTATTTTTCGTTAAAATGTGGCTTTTACAGTCGTGCGTTTAAAATGTACTATCTTCTTCCACTCTAAATAAAGCCATCTGTGTTTAGCCTGTTACCAAAGAGGGGAGGATTCCAAAACAAGATTTGGCATGCGTCTTATTGGAATTAAGAAAAACAAAAAAAAGACGGATATGTGCGATTCAAGACTCATTGACAAAAGAGTTTGTTTTTTGACCAAATTAGACATATATTTTTCAATTGTATTTGATGATAGCAAATGGATTTCATAGATGATTAAGAGGCTCTTATAAAAATATATGACAGGGAAGAGGGCAATTAATCAATTCTAACACAGTTTTTCTTTACTTGGTATCCGTTAAAAACGAAATTTTCGTGTTAAATAAGTAATTCTTGTATCTTTTAAAAGCGCTTTACGGGGATTGAGAGAGACTCTGTTCCTTGATTCCGTGTGGTTAGAGGGGATTCTTTGTGCAGACTAATATTTTCTTCTGTAAAAAAGGGAATTGTTTTTTTTCCATGCTAAATTTTGCCTTCTTTTTAAGCAAGAGGATTCCTACAATTACCCTCCCCTGGAAAAGAGAGCTAAGACTAACGGCGTTGCTCCAATACAACAAGTGGAGATAGGCGGTCCATTGGGGGCCACTCACATCCATTCCAGACCGACGCTGCCTGCTCAAAACTCACCAGTGCCAACTCCTATGAGCCCTACTGGCTCACCTGTACAAGCCAGTGACATCGCCACCACATCTATGCAAGAAACGGACGGCACTCAACAGCAGTCTGAATTTGGAAATGTGAGTATTTTCACCTCTAGCTTCTACCTATTTCTATCCAACTTTTTTTTGTTTTTTTTTAAAGTATTTTCTTTTTAACATTTTGCAACATCGTAAAAGTGTATGTCAAAGATATTAAAATTTTAATCTCCCCCACCCCCGCCCCGTGGTTTAAAGTTCTCTACCCCCCACAAAGATTGCTGAATATAATGCATTTTTTTATTAGCAAAGAAAGCACTCTCTTACGTCTTTCTGAACATTCTGAGGGAGGAGGGGGTAACTTTTTAGTTTTAAAAATTAGTTTACGAGTAGAAAAATGCTTCACTACAGATAAAGCTATTGTGTTTTTCTGAACTTTCTGAGGGACGAGGGGGTAACTTTTTAGTTTTAAAAATTAGTTTACGAGTAGAAAAATGCTTCACTACAGATAAGGCTATTGTGTTTTTCTGAACTTTCTGAGGGGGGCGGGGGGAACTTTTTAGTTTAAATAATTCTAGGAGGAATTGGGTTTTGTTGGGTGGTATGGAAAAAATGGAACACGTTTAATAATCGGGAGACATACGAGTAGAAAAGTGCTTCACTACAGATAAGGCCATTGTGTTTTTCTGAACTTTCTGAGGGAGGAGGGGGGTAACTTTTTAGTTTTAAAAATTAGTTTACGAGTAGAAAAATGCTTCACTACAGATAAGGCTATTGTGTTTTTCTGAACTTTCTGAGGGAAGAGGGGGTAACTTTTTTGTTTAAAAAATTAGCTTACGAGTAGAAAAATGCTTCACTAGAGATCTGGCTATTGTGTTTTTCTGAACCTTCTGAGGGAGGAGGGGGTAATTTTTTAGTTAAAAAAATGGTAGCGGGTCATGTGTGTGGTTGGACGATTTGGAAAAATAGTGAGTGTTAAATAGTCGTGAAACATACGAGTAGAAAAAATGCTTCATTAAAGATAAGTCTCTTTTTTCTTGATGAAATTTCTGGGGGAGGAGGGGCGTAACTTTTTTAGTTTTAAAAATTAGTTTACAAGTAGAAAAATGCTTCACTACAGATATGGCTATTGTGTTTTTGTGAACTTTCTGAGAGAGGAGGGGGTAACTTTTAAGTTTAAATAATTATATTATGAATATGGATTTGTTTGATGTAAGCGAAAATTGGTAAGTGTTAAATAATATTGAAACATACTAGTAGAAAAATGCTTCACTACAGATAAGGCTATTGTGTCGTTCTGAACTTTCTGACGGAGGTGGGTGTAAATATTTAGATAAAAAAAAAAATTTTATTTACGAAGATAAACCTTAGACCGGCAATATATGGCTATTGTGTTTTTCAGACCGGTCTAAGGGGGGAGGGTGTAACTTTTTGGGTTAAAGAATTCTAGGAGGAATTGGTATCTGTTGGGTTGCATGGAAAAATGGATCGCGTTTAATAATTGGGAAACATAGGAGTAGAAAAAAATGATTAACTACAGATAAGGCGATTGTGTTTTTCTGAACTTTCTGAGGGAGGAGGGGGTAACTTTTTAGTTTAAAAAATTATTTTACAAGTAGAAAAATGCTTCACTACGGATAAGGCTATTGTGTTTTTCTGAACTTTGTGAGGGTAGAGGGGATAACTTTTTAGTTTAAAAAATTTTTTTACGAGTAAAAAAATGCTTCACTAAAGGTTTGGATATTGTTTTTTTGTGAACTATCTGAGGGAGGAGGGGAGTAACTTTTTAGTTCAAAAAATGCTAGGAGGAATTGGGTTTTGTTGGATGGTATTGAAAAATGGTACGTGTTAAATATTCGGGAAACATACGAGTAGAAAAATGCTTCACTACAGATAAGGCTATTGTGTCTTTCTGAACTTTCTGAGGGAGGAGGGGGTAAATTTTTATTTTTAAAAATTATATTACGATGACAAATATGCTTCACTACATATTAGTCTTTTTTGTTTGTGTAAACTTTCTGAGGGAGGAGGGGGTAACTTTTTAGTGTAAATAATTCGAGTAGGACTTGGGTTTTGTTGGAGGGTATGAAACAATGGTACGCGATATATATTCATGAAATGTACTATTAGAAAATACTTCACGACAGATAGGGCTATTTTGTCCTTGTGAACTTTTTGAAGGAGGAGGGGGGTAACTTTTTAGTTTAAAAAAAAAAATTGTTTACGAATATAAAAACTCTAAACTACACATAAGTATATTGTGTTTTCAGACCGGTCGGCGGGGGGCGGGGGTAACTCTTGAGTTTAAATAATTATAGTAGGACTTAGTTTTTTTATGGTGTGGAAAAATGGAACGCGTTAAATATTTGGTAAACATACGAGCATAAAAATGCTTCACTACAGATAAGGACTTTGTTTCTTTCTCAGCTTTCTGAGGCGGGGGGGGGCGGGGTTAACTTTTTAGTTTAAATATGTCTAGGAGGAGGAAGTGCGTGGTATGAGGGGCTGGTGTTGAAAAATGGTACTTGTTAAATATTCAGGTAACCTCATGACTAAAAATTAATATGATTCTTCAACTTTATGAAATAATGATAATTTCATACAAAAAATAAAACCTTTTTTCTACAGATTAAGTATAGAGCACTACAATTGAGTGATGAGACATCAGCATTTACTGAACCGATTCTATTACAACCAATAGAGTTCAGTGATGAACCTACATTAATTCTGTATAATATGGAATGGTATAGGGGTTTTCTTAATGATGTTTTTGGGGATATGGATAGCCTAGACGACTTAAAATGTGATATTGACATGCTTGAGGATCCGGATTGGGCAGATAGATTTGTGCTTGAGTTTTTAAGAGGTGTTATTAGTGGTTCTGAACCAGGTTCTAATAAAAAAAGTACAACTTATGGCAAGTCAGGCTGGCTTAATCAATTGTCCACAAACACCATGGAATACGTGCCAGGGGACTGCCTCGTATCCTCTCCAGCCAGTTTGATTGAACATACTGGGAATGGTGTTATTGATAATTTTTTGTCACCCCCCACCCTTCTACTGAATGAACTAGCTAACGCTAGTAGTGTCACGTCCCCGGAATTACGTGAATTTTATTTGTTAGAATCTGCTCTAGGTCACTTGCAAACATACAGGGTAGATTTTAGCCCCCCCGAGGAAAATGAGGGCATTAGTTTAACAGACCCCATAATTGTTCTCAATAGCTATTTCAACTGAATTTGAGCAAAACTTTAAATGAAGATTCATACCTGGGAGGGTCAAGGGGGAATTAAAGCATCAGTAAACCAAAAGGTTTATATACAAAAGGGGACGTCTGGAAAAATTTTTTATTTTCATT